>NW_027504389.1:0-34876 GCF_021521415.1 Bidens hawaiensis
CCACTTTTGGTACTTTATAATAATTTCATAAATCTTAAATATTTTTTATTTACTAATATGTTAACTATTTTATTATGTCATTGCAACCCATATTATTATTACAGGAACTACCAACAAAGTGGGTAGAAATTAAATGTGGCAGTTTCATAAAATTTCCTTGTACCATCAACATTGAGCATGACACCCTCTATTATTATTTCAGAGCTAACAATCTCTATAACATCCTCTCATTTCCATTTATCAAGTGCCTTGTAACGTTTGTTGATTCTGTTAGCCATAACAACCTAAGACAAAATATATTAATCAACTATTAAATAATTTCAGCAAACACAACTATCAAATAGGTACCTCTTTGTTAAACTCGAGGTCAACGTCCTTTTTGCAAACACAACAATACAAAGGGATGTTATCCAAGGAGTCCAACTCGTTGGAAAAAGAATATGTTTCCTTTAATTTGTATAATAGAAAATAAGGATCACTCTATAGAATAGTAACCAACTTTGAAAGTTGTTCAAATCAGGTCACTGATAAAAACTTTTGTTCTAATCAGGTCACTGAACTTTCATTTTTGTTCTAATACTAGATATTTTACTAGGATAGTAGGTAATCTAGGTTTTTTTTTAATGTTTTTACTTTGCATAATAACTTTTAAAGGTTGCGAAAATTAGTAAAAATGTAAAATATAATTTTAAAATTTTGAAAATTTGCAAAAAAAAGTTCGGAAAATTGAGGTTCGGGTTAAAACAGGTCTAAGGTCGGAACGGGTCAAAACGGGTTTCGGGGTCAGTTATTTTTTTTAACCAACGATCATTTAAACGATTTTTTCAATTCGTTTCAGCACTTAACAACTCGTTTAAGCAATTTTCAGTTCGTTTCAGCACCTAACAGCTTGTTTAAGCGATTTTTCAGTTCGTTTCAGCACCTAACAGCTCGTTTAAGCGACTTTTCGTTCGTTTCAGCACCTAACAGCTCGTTTAAGCGACTTTTCAGTTCGTTTCAGCACCTAACAGCTCATTTAAGCGACTTTTCAGTTCGTTTCAGCGCCTAACAGCTCGTTTAAGCGATTTTTAAATTCGTTTCAGCATCTAACAGCTCGTTTAAGCGATTTTTTCAGTTCGTTTTCAGCACCTAACAGCTCGTTTAAGCGATTTTTAAGTTCATTTTAGCACCTAAAAGCTTTTTTAAGCGATTTTTAAGTTTGTTTCAGCATCTAACAGCTCGTTTAAGCGATTTTTCAGTTCGTTTCAGCACTTAACAGCTCGTTTCAGCACCTAATCGCTGATTCGTTGGTTAAAAAAAACTAACCTGAAACCCGTTTTGACCCGTTCCGACCTTGACCCGTTTTAACCCTAACCTCAATTTTCTGAACTTTTTTTTGCACAATTTTCAAAATTTTAAAATTATATTTCGTATTTTTACTAATTTTCGCAACTTTTAAAAGTTATTATGCAAACTAAAAACATTAAAAAATTAAAAAAAACCTAGATTACCTGCTATCCAGGTAAAATATCTATGATTGAAACAAAAATGAAAGTTCAGTGACCTGATTGGAACAAAAGTTTTTATCAGTGACCTGATTGGAACAACTTTCAAAGTTGGTTACTATTCTATGGAATAATCCTAGAAAATATGTTAGCAGTTGATTTTGGTAGCCTAACTAACAAATATGCTACTTATGTTATAACCTTATGAAGAATGGACGGTTCAATTTCAACCTTGACAGCTTGCTGCGGCTAAAACCACAAAACAAAACAGTTAGAAAATCCTTGTAAAACCAATGTTAACAATTACATTTTACATCCTAACAATTAACAAAACAAAAAAAAACATTAACGTACATGTGGGTACTGTTTGGGAGCTTCAACGGAAATTTCCTGTATTAAAACACATTGCTAGGTTAGCAAACTTCATATGTCACAAATTTTATATTATTGTAATAGCAAAATAACAAAAACAAACCGAAATAAGTTAAACATGCCTACCTTCACGGGAATGTCATCAACAATATTATCGGTTTCAAGAATAGACGAAAACTACAAGTAAAAAGGGATAAATGGTTAGACGATTAGATCCTACAAACTTAGAAAAAAAGAAATTAATTGGCGTACCTCCTCGTCATAGAGAGTTGCGTGATGATTATATTCTTTATCCATGATAAGATTCACTTAACAACAAAATAAACAATGCATTTGTGGTATATAGAATTCAATATATAGAGTCATAGCCACTACCATAATAGTTAAAACTCCACTTCCCAACTTTGTAGGAGATAGTGGACATGTTGTGTGAGAAGAACCGTTGAAAATCAAAACTAAAACTGTAACATGGTTGCATGCATAACGAAGGTTTAAAATTTTATATAACTATGTTAAGTAGTGGGTGGTTACCCATGTAAATAGGTTAGTGGGGTAGTTAGTATGTGATGAAGGATAACCAATTTTATATAACTATGTTAAGTAGTGGGTGGTTACCCATGTAAATGGGTTAGTGGGGTAGTTAGTATGTGATGAAAGATAATTGTTTTTAATCCATCCTTATCGAACGGCCTATATTCAATCTTGGATCTTATCGGACGACCAGCATTAGTTTCCACTCTTCAGTAACCTATTATTATAATTACCACCTCACTTCACTACTATATTTCACATTTCACTTCATCATAACACACGTTTTTATAATACGAAACGTACAAGCCTCTTTTGTCACCTCAGCGCCAAGTATAGGAGACCAAATACTTGGCGTCTACTCGGTAAAGAACCGGACCGATTTTCTTCAACTTGTTCAAAAAAATTCGGACTAGGTCTTACTCGGCTAAATGGGATGTTTTCGTTGTTATTTACAGATTTTCACCGTTTTGCCGTTTTCACATATAAATTATGATTAATATGCACATAATTTTAAAGAATCAACATCAAATTTGGAAGTTTTTGAACATATATCATCTTCATTTATATTAATAATTAAGTATTGTACTATAAATATTATATATTAGTAAATTTGTAAATTCATAATATTTGACACATATAATTTTTTTAAAATTAATTTATTTATAATTTATAATGTTCGAGTACTCCTTAATTAATTCTAGCGTAAGCTGAATCTACTCATAACTTTCAACTAACTGACCCAACATCACCTAGTAACTTTTGAAACGAGTGTGGAACTTCAACAGAGGTGTCAAAAGTGATGTGGCATGACAATAGAGCTATAACACGGTGTCAGGGCATTAAACAATGAAATAGTAATGTGCTAATGTAGCTTTAGCAAGGAACTAATGGGAGCCAAATGTTTTAACAAGAGTGGTAAGACTTTAATATGATAACATGGTTTCAAAACATAACACGATGTTAAAGAGGTGTGCTAATTAAACTCTCACTACTTACGTAATAACGACCTGATATTTTTACTTGAATAATAAAGTCCCACCGCAACAAGTATACCAAGTAAATAAAAGCAGAGCAGGGAGCAAATTACCAAAATAGCCCATTTCATGAGAGAGAAAACATCAAATGGCATGTGAGATTTCAAATTCCCAAAATAGCCCTTCAAATCTCACGTACACGTGAGTTTGTGAGATTCCCCGTGACTTTTCATGGACGAATCAGTATCTGCCAAGTGTGTTCCACTCCCACCTACCCCGATATTTTTCATCCCAAATCTGTCGGAAACGTACTTTTGACACCAAATATAACCTGAAAAAAACCAACTGTAACGTGATGTTTCAAGCTGTTTTTATCGGCAATGTGAGTTTTCAAATAAGATTGATTTTGAGTTATTTTGAAATTCATCTCCTTAGATGAATTTCGTTTTTTTCAAAAAGGCAATCATCTTCATCATCTTCTTCATCTTCTTCATATTCATCTTCATCATATTCTTCTTCATATTCATCTTCATCACATTCATTAATAATAATCCCATCACCCTCTCCAACCATATAACACCACCTTCTACGCCCTCCACCCACCAACATCCTTATTATCATCATTATCATCTGGTGAGATCCAAACAAACTAACGATATCGGGAATTTTCTCTTATTATTATTATTAACAATATTATCAAATTATCAAAAACCCACTTCCAGATCTGGTAAATAATAATGGGTAATAGCAAATGGAGGAAGGTGAAGATGGCTTTAGCTTCTAATTTGTGTGTTTACGTTCCCACCGCGGATTCCGACGATTCTCCGCCGCATTCCGACGGCTTTTCCGATGTCATTTTGTTGTCTCCGGCGCCAGTGGTGGAGGGTGTAGAAGGTGGTGTTATATGGTTGGAGGAGGTGGTGGGATTAAAATTAATGAATGTGATGAAGATGATTATGAAGAAGAATATGAAGAAGATGATGAAGATGATTGCCTTTTTGAAAAAAAACGAAAATTCATATGAAATTCATCTAAGGAGATGAATTTCAAAATAACTCAAAATCAATCTTATTTGAAAACTCACGTTGCCGATAAAAACAGCTTGAAGCATCACGTTACAGTTGGTTTTTTCAGGTTATATTTGGTGTCAAAAGTTACGTTTCCGACAGATTTGTGATGAAAAATATCGGGGTAGGTGGGAGTGGAACACACTTGGCAGAATCTGATTCGTCCACGAAAAGTCACGGGGAATCTCACAAACTCACGTGTATGTGAGATTTGAAGGGCTATTTTAGGAATTTGAAATCTCACGTACTATTTAATGTTTTCTCTCTCATGAATTGGGCTATTTTGTTAATTTGCTCATAAAAGCATGCGGTCACGACGCATTGGGGGAAGCATGACGTCATCACTGTACAAAGTCATGCTATGTCACATCGTCCAACTATGAAAACAAGACAAAATCGTAGGTGACTACTGAATTTAATAATGTTTGTTTCATTTGATACGATTAAAACTATATTTTTTACGACCATAAATTCTCTAAATACGTCACTTGCAAAATTCATCATATCAGGCTATACTTGTTTTTTGATTTGGATAAAATCTTTATTTAAGGTCAGCGTCAGTAAACACTTGACCGAAAGAAAACACGACAGTATGGTGAGATTTCAGTTCAGAGATCCATTAGTGAACACCACATACTCATCTAGTCTTCTACAGGGTCAGCTCAAGCCTCTCGGAGGCCTAAAGCGAATTCGGGAGTTGAGGCCTTTTTTCATATAAAAATTGTAAATGAATGACAATTTCTTTTATACTTGCGAACATTATACCACAACATAATAAATGTGATGATTCTCATAATTTCCCATGTTTCTTACTATATTTCTTACTGTAATTTTAGTACATATTTGTATATTTGTAAACTAGTGCAACTAAATTTTCTTACAGTATGTAGAAAAAGAAGAGAGGCAAATGACATATTAGATTATTAGTCAAACTTAGAGGCCTTAGAACATTGGAGGCCCAAAGCCAACGTCTCACTTGGCTGACCCTAAGGCCGGGCCTGGTCTTTTATTATCACCCGGGTGCCACAAAAACTATATGATGAGAGCAAGAATCAAATATGTTTCACATGAACACCAAGTCTATCCCTTACTACTCCATCAATTAAAACTATATTTTCATTTTAATTGAATTATTAACAATGTCTGATTGATGTCCGCGCAATCGCACAGTTGTGTAGATCTTTTTTTTTTTTTGTTTAAACATTATTAATTTATATAAATTAAAAGGTATTATAAATATAAGAGTTCTGTTAAACGTACAATTCGTTGCTGCATGCATCCTCGTTTTCTACTAATATATGTTAGTGTAGATAACAACGATTATATAAGCCTAATTACACAACAAACCGCTAACGGCAAACTAAGAAGTAACACGTTAAACGTGAGAATCAAGTAGTGTAATTATATATACAAGTAATTATATATAAAATATACTTTTAATATATAATTACTTTACTTGTATATATATAAGTACTCTACTTGATTCTCACGTTTAACACGTTAATTTCATTTGTATTTGATTCAAACCCATGGTGAATATATAATTACTTTAATACTTTAATATATAGTATATAAATATATTAAACTATTTTAGATGTATAAAATATATTTTTAAACTAAGGGGCTGTTTGGTTCATTCAGATATGAATGAGTCAGATCTGAATGAACCCTTGTCCCATTCAGCAACTACAATAAGTCTGAATGATTCAGACATAATTTTAACCATTCAAATGTTTTTCTATTTGGAATCTAACAGTCTGAAGTATGAATGAATCAAATGTTTACATCTGAATGGTTCCATCCAGATATAAACAAACAGCCCCTAAGTGATATAAAAACCAAGAGAAAGAATATTCTATGAAAAAAAAAGCATGTGATAGTACATGATATCTAATGTAAATCTCTGTTTCGGTTTAAGTATAAGAGCATTCACATCAAAATCATCAAATTTTGTGAGTGAGGTTTTTATAATGTATGAGGTGGTTTATGATGCTTTGAGTATATAAGAGAGAAAATGCAGTTATTTTTCTGTATATTTAAAAAGCTACTGTTCACTCTCTATATTTTTTTAATATTTGTTGAAAGTGCTTGTGAGTGAAGTAGATAGAAAATGTAATGATAAATGTATAAAAAAATTATTATTTTATTGAAACGGAGAGACAAAATATAATGTTTTTTAGTGTAATTTTGGATTTAAAGATGACGGGGGATTGAAAAAGAATTTAATAATATAGAATTTAGGGGCGTTTATCGAATCAAATTTTGGGATACTTGGGTAAATTGCATTAGGTATTCTGAATTTTAAAATTTTGGAAGTGAGTTCGAATCAAATTACATTAATCCAAATTCGGGTTAATTTAACTCATTTTGTCAGCGCAATTATATATTAGTTATTGTTGGTATAAAAGTTTAAATAATAGTGAAATCAACTTATTACAATGGACAATTTTTTTAAATACTTTAAAGACTTGTTTAAATATATGACATTGATATGCATATAAAACACGTCGTTCTCATTTTAATGGAGGGGGTAAGATGATTATGTGTAGAATATAAGAAGTTAATGGCACAATCCCTATAAACATATAGTCCTTAACAAAAAAAAAAGATACATATAGAAGACATAAATTTTTTAAAATATTAGGAGTGGTAAATCTTCAATGTACTTCTAAACACCGAGTACCGACCAAGGTACATGGTTATTGATTAGCTTTCCCACTTGTTTTTTTAGCCTTTCGCTTTCTAAATTTCTAGTCTCACTTTCTCTTATCCTTTTCCTATTCATCAACTTAATCCAAAAATGAGTTTTGTACTACTAGGTGGCTATGTGTTATGCCCAATAATGGCAAAAATGTCATTAGTATTTTTCTGATCACAACTCTGAATATGATCAACAACCATCCAACAGATCGTTTACATGAGCGGGTCATGTTTGTGTTACGTTTTTTAATCATTTTTGTGAACATACAAAATTTGTTAGGAATATTATCAAGGGCAAACCTTAGGGTTGTTCTTTGATGATTAGACCTCTAAATTTTTTCACTGGTCTATGTTTTCAAATCTATAAACATAATTTATGCATTTCTCGGGGGTCGAAACACTCCCAACCGCTTCTCGTGAGTTTTCATAACCCTTTTGTGTAATAATGAGACCAAAATTTAGTTTATAAATTAGCATAAATAAGATAACACAACGTTGTTAGATTAAAGGGGTAAATTTTATAAGCGTTTTATATAAATTTTCAATTTCCGAAAACAAACTTATTACATCTTCGTTTTAGATAGTATTTTATTTATTTATTTATTGTCAATGAAACAAATACCCTACCCCAACTCGTTCTTAAAAATGTCACTAATATAATTGCACAAATCCGATTTGACAACCTTTATTGATTATAGAAGATAACCATCTTTATGGATCAAAGATTCGCTCACGAAGATGAACGAGAGAAGTGCACAACAAACACCATTAATGAATAAAATGATGGCATCACTGGTCCATCCACAAGCTAAATACAAACCCAACACCAAACTACACCCACGCAGCAAGTGGAACTCAATTCCTACCGACAACACCAATACAACATATTATAGGAAACTAGAGGGAGTGAACATGTTTTTAAGTTTTAAGGTGATTATAAAAGAACTACTGATATTTAAAACCTTGAAATAACTAAACGGTTTAGAAAAAGAGATAAAACTCGATTTCTAGAGGCTTAAATAGATGTTAAAAATATCCACTAAGAATAGGTAGTGATCACCTTATAGACAATTACAACGTAGTGATTACCTTCTACGGTGTTAACCTTCTAAATCGCCTCAGTAAGTAAGGTATTGATCACTTGATACAAAAATAGAACGATGGTGCTTGAAACTTGAAAGTTGTTCACTTGTTCTAGCTCTTGATTTTGATCGATCTTCTCAAGATGAAGAATATATGTAAAGATGAAGATCAGCTGAGTATAAATCTATGTTTTAGTAATCAAATTAAGAGGTGAGTTAGAAGTGTGTAGAAGTATTCAAAGGCAGATTGTACAAACCAAGAATGTAATTTTCGGGCCCTTGGAAACACCATGATCAACCATGAAACCTGCAGTTCGACTTCTTCCGAAAAGTTTATACGAGCTGCAAATTGTTCAGTTCTACACGTGATGATATATTCGTACACCCTTTGTGTGTATGTTTTTGTCATCACCCTTTTCCATGTGGTAACACACCTGTCATACAAGTCGTATAGGTCGCATACGACTGGCATATTGGTGGGTGTTTGAATATGTCAAATGGTGCCGTGAATGACCAAAGCTTTCTACAAACTTCAATTATTTCTTTTAATTACAACAAATTTTACTACATGAAAAATTCTTGTTTGACCCTTACCCATTTGGAAAGGCCTTACACAAGATTACTAGATTAGGCTATTTTTTTTTTCCAAATAGAAGTGATTTTGATATTTTCCCAAATTAGCCATTTTAAGCTCATGACCAGTTTTAATCAAGTCAAAGTCTTCTAAACCGCTTTGCGCCTTCAAAGGTCGAACCGCTATACAAACCTACGGGTTGGGTTGGTATGGAAACGGTTTGACCCAAACCGATTTGGGGTGTTTTCCGGTCAGTTTGTAAACTGGATTTTTTTAACACCTCTACATTCAGTACAAGCACCTTATCAGTTATTCACAGCCTGATGGGTTTAGTCATTGACTCATTATTTAAGTAAAAAGTGGCCCATAGAAGAAGGGTGGTTGAGCTCGAGCCCATCAAAATTAGCAACCATTTCAAATTTGTTCGTTTGAAATTCCAGAGATTTAAACATAAACCAAAACCTAAATATATACTTTTTGTATATACATGGTTCAATCTGTAATATTTATTTTTAAAATTAAAATAGAATGCATATAATAAAGGTTACAGTGATTTTTCTCTCTAAATTATTAATTTCTATAGTTCACATCTGCTGTCTCTTCTATTAGTAACAAGTTTTGTACTCATTTATAGATTATAAAGTATATTGAGTCCACATATGTCTAGATGTTTATAATATATGAATTCTCGTAAATCAACACATGGTATATTCATATAACAATGGTGTAGTTTAATAGGTATTAGAATCTTATATAAACACATAAAGAATCGTGTACTTTACTATGAATCATTTTCCTCTATTTGTTAACTATCCTGAAGGTGGTGGTCCCGTAGTGGTTGCATAATCAAACTGATAATGACGTCGATCTCATGCCTTATTTGTGGGATTAACGTTATTACGTTACATAACTCCTTTTGCATAACTGCCTAATAGGTCGTGATGAACTCAAAACCTATTGCGTCTTGATGACTCGGGGTATTGAGTATGAATTTGGGTCATACCTCTTCAGGGTTGAAAGTTGATGATTATTTTATGTGTGTTAATACGGATCGAGCCATAGAGACTTAATTCTTGAGATTTAGAGTATTGGTAGTTAAAAGTTGTTTTAGAATCATTAGAGTGTGCTTCTTTGTATCAATTGTAGACATTGGTACGTCTTTGGTTGAAAGGTATTTTGTACAAATCATTGTCTAATGTTTGAAGTTAATTGAAAAATATGTTTCAAACATCTTTATATATTCATTTGAAAGGTACTTCACCATTTTTAATATTGCAAAAGGATAACGTCGGTCTTAAAAAAATTAAAGAACAATTAATAACTAATTAAAAAAAACTTTGGATTGCTAATTACTTATTAAAATATTGAAATTATATTCTCTATTTGTTGTTGTCATTCCATGCTGCGTTGCCTTAAAACAATTAAACTACTCCAGGCAGCAGTCAACCATCATTAGCAAAACTCCGGTCAGCCACACGGATGGACGTCCGGGCACTGGTGGCATTGGTGGTAGTATCCACCGGAGTATTCCTCATAATTATCTACCTCATTCAACGCTTCTTCAACCATCTCAAAAAACCACCATCAAAACAACAAGTAACATCTTTACACAACGGGATATCAAAACAACTCTTTAATCGGTCGGACAACCCGTCACTTGTTAAGGACGCTGTCGAAAACGGGTGGTCACGTTTCGCTTTCAATAACTTCGTCACGTTTTCGTCATCTCAATCGATTATCGGGTACTGTGGTGGGGCCCGGGACGTGAAAGATGTGGAGATGATGGATATCGGTTGGGAGGTTTGTCGGGGATCCGATGATTTCATGCAAAAGATTCGGTTTAATTCGGGCTTAAGGAAAGTTGTCACGACGACCGGTTCGTCAATGGCGGCTGTTTCGGTTATTAAAGCCGCGTTGCCCTTACCCGGTCCGGCTCTCGGGAATTCATCGCCTTTCCCGCAAGAAGCGTATTTTGAAATTACGATTTTGTCCTTGTATGAGGACGCAACCGAAACCGAAATGAGTGGAAAGTTGAGGGTAGATAAGGGAGAAGGGGAAAAGATTATGTTGATTAAAGGGAGCCCGATTAGTGATAAAGCGTCACCCGAGTCTTTGATTCATTTGACAAACGGTAACGGTAACAATAATAGTAATAATAATAGTAATAATCGTATAAGTACGGGCACTGTGTTTGCCAAAGTTGAAGAGTTGAAGGGCCGGAGTGGCGGTAAGAATAAAGATGAGGGGAAAACAGAAATGTTCGTCGTGTTGTCGGTGGGGCTCACTAGAGGTGGCTCGCTTCCGTTGAAGTTACCGGGAAGTTATCCTGGATCAATCGGCTTTAATTCGGACGGCTCGATTTATCTAGAAGGTATGATTATAATCACAGCCTAATACATTAGTGTTTAATACATAATCAATCTCTTGATTTGAGAATTACATATTACATAAATGTTTACACGTGATGTATGAAACAATCCCATATAACAATTGTTAACTGTTTATTAAGGTTATAAAATAATGTTTTATTAAATATCCCACAATAATATTACCATAGTTGTGTATTTACTTTTATAAATATACTTATTATAGAAGATAGTTTACATCACAACTATTAAGGAAAAAACTATTAATTAACATAGTTGGAATGACATATTTGGTATAAGTAGACAAAACAGGTGGCGAGTTGCTTTAGAGGGAAATAGTTTAAGGAGTGGTTGTTTCATAACGAAGTATATTCATTGCAACTTCAGTGGTGTTGCCCACGAGGAGGATGTCCATATCACCATTGAGGGTTCATGTGGTTCTGCAAGCAACCAAGTTATCTACGATCATTTCTTCAAGGTAATCGTCGGGTGGGGGGGGGGGGATATAGACAATGACGTATCACATTGGCTTCAAGAAGGTTGATGTCGGTGGAGAGTGGCCTCAAGGGTGATGAGTGATAAGAATTTCCCAGCTAATTGATAGGGAAATTTAGGATTGCATTTTGACCGACTATGGTATATGGTACATTGAAACATATTCATGGGCCATGGGCAATGAAACATACAAACGTCCAAGATGGAGGTAACAGAGATAAGGATGCCAAGGTGGATGTGTGATCACACAAAGGTAGCCCGGATAAGAAATGAGGTTTTTATAGAAAGGCTATGGGTGGCTAGTATATCAGATAAGATAATGGAAGGAAGATTAAGATAGTGTGTGCATATTAAAGGAGGTATGAGACAACGACAATCAACCTTCACTTTGGAGGGGAGTAGTAGAGGCTAGGGATGAGCATGGGATGGTACCGGTAACGATCCTGATTTTCCCGATCCCGAAAATTGGAAATTCTTGGTACCGGTACCGAAATATTCGGTTCGGTACCGGTACCGAGACGGTACCGGGATAGTACCAGTACCGAGGGTAAAAAATCGGGAAATACCGGTACCGTACCGATCCTGAAACTTAAAACTTTGGTACCGATTCGGTACCGACGGTACCAAATCGGTACCGATTTCAGTATCAGTACCGGTACGGTACTGGTACCAATTTTGCTCATCCCTAATAGAGGTAACCTCAAACTTACTTAGGGTGATTGGATTATACAAAGTTTGCTAGAGTTACAACTCTACGAAGATGTGATCCAAAATAAAAGTTTGTGGAGATGTAGGATTATGATTGAGGAATTTTTACTAGACTTTGCTTGTTATTGCCTTTCAGTATTTTTGCGTATATGTTGTTTATGACGTTATAAGTGGCACTATTTTTTACTCCCTCGCAATATCCTCTATTAATGGTAGCCTTATGTTTTAAAACCATCACTAGCATGCTAGCAAATCTTACTAATAGCTTTGCTATATATGAATTTTTTACTAGACATGATTGTTGTATTTATGTTCTATGTAATCCTTAATTCTTGTCTTCACATAGAATTACGATATACAATTTGACTTTTTTTTATGATATTCATGATTTTATTTGCAAATTTCATCATCGTCAACCTTTAATTAAATTATAATGTTTTATTTGTTCAATTTGTTTCTATAGGAGTAAAACTAAGTTATTCAGAATCTGACCAATGGGGAAGAACCGACACCGTGATTGGTTGCGGGTACAACCCGAGTGAAAAGAAAGTGTACTTCACCATAAACGCAAAACTTGTTCGTTCGGTCCACTGCACGACAAAGGAATTCGAAACACCACTCTATCCAGTATTGGCATCAAATACTTACATGACAGTACTTGTAAATTTTGGGCAGAGTGTCTTTAAATATACACAAGCTAATCTAAACAGGACACCGAATCCGTGTTTCATTAAACAACGGGTAAGTTCTCCGATTATAGAGTTTGAAGATAGCAAAGAGCTTTTTTCCATGAGAAGAGTAGACGTGCATTGGTCAGATCGATCCATAAAGAGAAATTCGAACTTTGGGAGCGTTAATAGAGGAATGTCGGAATATGATGAGTCTTCTGAAGGGGATTTGTTTGAAATAGTTCTAGATAATAATAGTCGTGGGAGATCACCGAGCACGCCTTTCTAGCCCAAGATATATAAGTACAAACATCTGTATATTGTGTTGTTATATTTGTTGAATGGATATAAATTGATTTGTTGTCTAAAATTGGTGCATATTTGATTAAGAAGCCTCTAATTAGAACAAATGGATGTATGAAACCTGTAGATGCTTTTCTTCTAGTTCGTTAAGTTATTATCATCTCATGACGACTAAATGAAGAGTTATTTGTCGCTTTTAAACGTGTTGTATAATCTTGACCCATTTCAATAAAGCGTGTTAAAAGGATCCTATTGGGTCGAATCAGCAAACCAAAACATTGCGCCAGTCGCATGACCACGAATACGGCACGAGTCTCTAAAGGTGTTCACTAGTTCGAACTAAACGACTTTGGATTGAAGTCATTGAACCAATCCCATGCTATGCTGTATATAAATTTCACACGCATATGTTAGTGTTTTCTTTTTTATTATAGACTTGTTGGGCTGATAATGGGCCTTTTAACGTGTCTGTGAGACTGTGACTCTGTGGGTTGTAAGAAGGTAACCTTTTGTCAATTTGGGTTAGGCCCTATTGTATACAAAAGTTTACACATGCTCTCGCTTATGGGCTTGAGCCTTGATGTTTCACACCAAAGATTCTAAGAAGGAAGAACTTGTTTTCCCCATCTTTCTTTAAACTAAACTATGTAAAATTGTATAGCTAATTGTCATTCTCATGATACTCTTGTTCTAACCTAGTATTGTTTACAAAATTTCTAAGGTTCATGTATTGGTCGAAAGACTTAACGTTTATTGGTTTGTCGGCTGACATAAGCCGATTTAAATATGGCAAAAACTACATAAAATATAAATGAAGTTCTAACCTAGTAACCTTAAAAGAGTTATGGCTGTTAACACACATTTGTATTTTTGTTCTTTATTAGAGTACCTATGTTGCCAATTCTATTTAATCAGATATTCGTCTTAATATCATTGCAATGCTTAGTGATGAATTCTTGGTGACAGATTTTGATTATCGCTAACTGTTATATACTTCTAATTAAGCACTCATGTGTTCTAACAAATTTTCATTTTATGTTCTAACATAACGTAGAGGTGCACAAACCAATTTTTTGAGCCCATCTAGGTTCAGTTTTGATCAACAGAAATCATAATTTGTATTGTTGTTGGTGATTTTAATGTGTCATTTTATTTTAGTATATTTGGATTTATGTAAGATAGAGTGCAATTAAGATAAACATCAATACAAGTTAAGAAAGAGATTTAGAGTATACATGTGTTTGAAATTATTGTGATTTTAGTCACCAACACATCCAAGGGTTCAAAGGGGCAACACCCATTTGGCATGGGGTTTTAAGGGGTTGTGACCCCTTTGTTGGGGTCCAAGGACAACGTCTCTAGTGGGGCCTCACTCAACTGGTCATTGAAAAGCCACAGAACATCAATAACTTGGGATTTGCATGGTCAATAGAAAGTTGTACTGAGATTTAATCATTGGGAATAATTGATTATCAGTGGTAACTTACAGCAGTGCTTCAATAACTGATGTTAGTAGTAACTAGAATAAGTAGCTACGTATTAGTAGCAAGTTTGCAATGGCAACAATTTGGCCTATCACCGGTAAATGTTCATTGGCACAGCTTTTGCAATCACTGGTAACTGTTGACAGACAAATCATCAATAATAATAAATGACTTGCGGTTGAAAAATTGTCCAAAAAGATTTCCTAAATAGCAGTGTTTTGCTGTTAATATATCGAACGATTCCCGATCGTTTTAACTGTCAGCAAACACATTTTCTCATGAAGAATTGCACCTTTTGAAACTTAAATGTTTCAATGGTTCCTTACCTATGAATCGAAAGTTTTTGGTCTGCTTACAAACACGTTTGGTGAAGTTTTTCACCTTATACTTAATGAATTATCTTATTATGATTTTTCCTCGCAAGATTAATATAAGACCAACAAATTCGGATCCTATTAAGAAAAAATTTCAGAATTACAGAATTGTTAGTCTTAGGCAGTCTACGTTAGGTTTGATAGAAGCAAACAAAATCATTAGCACTCATTCCAATAAGGAATAAACAATACTACTGAAAAAGATATACAACTTAACACATGATTGATTATACACACAGATTTTACTACACTAGTCTATTTTAGAACGTTCAAGTGGTTCATATTTTTATTGTCGATTATATTTTTACAGCTTAGGAAATTAAAGAAAGAAGATACTCGAGAGAAAGAATACATGATGATTAAAAGAAAAATAATAAAAAGTAAACACAGTTGGAATTCACTAGGAAGATATGATATGAGCACCAAAAGTGCCACACGTCACATAATTACACAAGTACTAGAATCAAATCATTTATCCACCATCAAGCTCTACTCTATTATCTTCATTTTACCAACACAAAACAATTTTTTTACAACCTATTATTTCAAGTACAAAACCGTAAGCTGACCTGTAAAATCTAATTTTGAAAAAATTTATCAATTTACTTATGAGTTAGATTGTCTGAATGCTTTATTAACAGCCTAGCTTTAACTAAATATTTGTAAGTGCTTTATAGATGATATTCATATCGTTTTGTACTCTACTATCTTATTCGACTTGTTGCTTGCCAACTAATAATCTATTTATTCCAAATGTGGCTTTTTTTTTGTATGTTTTAAATAATAAATTAAAGGATTTTGTTTTATCTGTAACTTCATCAATAATTTAAGTTATTATTGACATATATATTGTTTTAGCTATTATTTAAATTTACATATTCAACAATAAAAAGGAGATGAAAAGGCCAAAAAGAGGTATTGTGTCTTTATGTACGTAGTCAAACAAACAGAAAAATAAAAGAGGGAATCAAAATAATGATAACGACTAAACATTATAAAATAAAAAGATAATATTTAATGATGATATTTTTTTTGCTTTGCATTATAAAATAAAGTAGCTATCATTATACTAAAAAAATTATGTTTGGAATTATAAAATTATTATTATCAAAATTTATTAATTTATAGATAGGAATATTGGTTTTAAGTAATCTTAGCTATGTCCTATTGATAAATAACAGCTAGTCCTAACTAAAGGGGTATTTTGTTTTTAACAGACCGCGACTAACGAATGTTAACTTCGTTAGTGATTTGCTGACATGAACCTTCTTCTCTGGTTGCATCACGCCGGAAACCTGCAACTCGCTTACGTTCTCCCTAATATCGTTACACCGTCTCCCTCCCTCTTCAAAACACATAGGCGATTAGAAAATGAAGCATATTTTATCTTCTTCCATGGCCATTCCCTAGATACCAAACCCGATATTTTCAAAAATTCAAAATCAATGTTACACGATTTGCAAAATAAACATAGGGCTTTTGTTAATGAAATGAAAACGAGTCGAATGATGTGTCAATTACCTCGAATGATACACGATTAAAAAGGGTGGACTTCGCCGGAGACAACGACGACAACACGTCGGTTAGGTTTTGAATGAGGGGAAAGAGAGATCGATACAGTGTTGTAATGTCTCGGTTTTTGGTAGGTGTAATGATATTAGGGAGAATGGAGGCAAGTTGCAGGTTTCTGGCAGGTTTCGACATGGTGCGGCCGAAGAAGAAGGCCCACGTCAGCAAATCACTAATGGAGTTAACATAAGTTAGTCACGGTCCTTTAAAAACAAATACCCCTTTTATTTATGACCGTTACCAACCAGTTTTAAAGTTGGGACTGTTATTTACTAATATGACATATACTTGAGATTATTTCAAACTAATATTCTTTATAAGTATAATGATACTTAAACATACATATTATTTCTATGTTTTATGTAATCCATAACCATCCCCACATTGAAATTCTAGTCGTACAAAGAAATTGAGAGATTTTAAATTTAAATTACCCAGCTTGACAAAAATTAATTGTAAAAAAAAGGATTTTTAGTCCCAACTTTCACAAGTAAATCGATAATGAAAATCAATTCACACCATGACATATCACACTCTTGAAAGTTGAAATACACATGTTTTGTTGGATAATACATAGGAAACTCGTATTTAATGATTTTTTTTGTATTTTCGTCCACATGGACGTCTTTGATGTTTTTCTTTATGTAGGAGTGAATCATTAAGGTGATTGAGGTGAATGGATAACTCCTCATGAAAAAGTAAGAGAGTCGAGGTGTAGCATAGTTACCATCACTCTAAGACCACCCGTAGTGGCAACCTTTTAGAGGAGTTTTGCCCTATAACGCCGGGGGCACCCCCCCCCCCTCCCCCGACGTTCTGGGGTATTTTTTTAGGCGTTTTTCACATAACGTGAGAAATGGGTTAAAAAATCAAAAATATATCCGTTAAAATACCGTTGGATAACGCAAGAAATGGGTTTTATGACTACACCTTATTTTTATAAAAAGTCACAACTCTGATTGGGCGACACGTGACGTATAATGCCTGAGGTGAGACTTTATGACTACTTATGGTCTAATTTATAAGTTATAACTATTCAGTATTACCATTGTGGGTAATTCTGAACTTATTTCCCACTAATATACATTTAGTATTAATAATATATTTACCAATGATGATTAGTTTTCCACAGATCTCAGTTATCTTCGGCTCCAACTAATCATCAATTCCTATTGGCCATCAATTCTTAGTAATTTTAAGTTTCACCTGTTGGTAGATAACACACTCATAACTTTTGATTTGTTATCCATCACTCTCAACTTTCATCATATTTGTTTTTGTCACTCCCTCACTAACTGAACACTACCGACGTTAGTGTTGACGCTGGCATGGACATTTTTTAATTGAGATGGCATGCTTATGTGTCATGTGCGGGTCCCACGTAAACATCTTCACCTTCTTCATCAAATATGAACTAAGTTACTGTTTAGTAAACTTTTTTTTTCTTCACTGTTACCTTTTTTTCAAGCTAATTTTGAAAAATAATAAGTAAATGGTAAGCAAGATATATATGTCCTATTCATCTCATTTAATTTAAAAGGAAAAAAATACTTATAGAAAATAAGATGATAAAAATTAGTGACTTTGATAAGATGCTTGAAAAACTTACTAATAAATGAAACCCAAAATGGAATAATAAGAAAACTATAACAGATTACAAAAATATACACTTATGATTAGGTTCATCTTTATCGAAGTGTTGATTTAGAGGTTCATTCCTTTTCCTTTTTCAACAAAATGGTAGGTTACAAACTTACAATTAAAAAAATGATTAACTAATGGAATACAAATCTTAAAACATAAATGATAACGACTTCTTCACCAAACTTTAGCATACTCTTTTAGTCATCGTATAATAACCCCAATTATCGGTAATTAACGAGCCTAATAACAAGATCATAGATCCGTCACTTTCATGGGTTTGGTATGATACCTATAAGACACATCTTCATAAAGCAAAATCTACCGACATTAAGGACAAAGAACAGCTACAATCGGTGTTTATCGAGTGTGGGCCCTATGTTAGCTTTCAAATGGCTGTGGTTGCTTGGTTTGCAAGAAACCTATAAACAGGTTTATAACGGTAGGATTGTGTGTAACTGTTGGAAGTTAGGTTTGTGGTTGGGATCCTGAGTTAGCTAGCTAGGTTTCTTGGTCATGAATCAAGGTTGTGACATTTGGTGAATGTGGGGGCACTTTTGCTTGACTTATGGTTTACCATATACATACACTTCTTTGTTGGACATTATAACTACCATAACAATATAAAAGAAGAATGTTTGGTGAATTTTAGTGTGTTTTTTGAATAGTAATTAGGGGTGTGCAAGAGACTATCCTTCATGAACTAAATTAAAATGTGTAGGGTTGTAAAGTAATCGAGCCGAGTTAGGATCGGGCACGAGCTCATGTGCCCTGACTCATAATTAAACAAGTCAGCTTGGTTCGGCTCATTTATCTTCAGGAGCATAAATGTTAGTTGGTTAATATTTACTTTCCGTTTGCCTCTTTTTTTTGTTGCTTTCATATTGTAATGAACCTAATCAATCCTAACCAAATTCGCATCGACTCACCATTGTAGCGCTTAGGTTTTACCAACGTCCGGGTTTTACTGACAGCGCTCGGGTTTTACCAATGCCCGAGTTTTACCGATGTAACGAACGTAACCTATACAGATCAGATTCGCGCTGACTCGTCACCGTAACGCTCGGGCTTAACCAACGCCCGGTTTAAACACTCGGGTTTTACCGATCGAATAAATGTCATTTTATATATTTTAATGTGATGAATTTATTTTTTTAGGTTTAATTGTGGTACCGTAACGAACATAACTAATACCGGCCTATTTCGTGGCGACTCGTCGTCGCAAGAAGAAAGAATTCGTCGCACAACACGCGTGTAGAAATCGCTAGTTTTTGTTATAAACAAATAATGCGAAAATTTATACAACACTAACAGAAGGGGAATCTGAAACAAAGACACTTTACTTTAATAACCACATCTCCCTCTACTTATTGACATGATTTGATTGTATACAAGTTTATTGAGCTTTGAATGTTTGATTAATAGAATTAATCAATGATATGATTGGTAAGGGGAAAGTAGATACCTTTGGGGTGTCCATACACAGTTACCCTAGCAATATTGTTTTTGTAAAAGTTTATTCTTTTTTGCTTTTATTTTATCCGTGCCACAAAGAAGAGGCGGCACATGGGTGGTCACCACCATATGATATATAGTTACATCTAAAGATAATTTAATAGAAAGGACACGATGATTTAATTAAACAAGTAACTAATGTTATTAATATTACTCATGAAAAGTATATTAAATCAGTTATCTTTAAAGTCATTTAAATGCTAAATCTACGAAATTTATCATCACACAAAGTATAATTAAAAACAAGAATTCTATACACAAGAATAATAAAGTATTCAATCTTTTACTTAGAACGTAAGACAATGACAAAACATTTAACCACTAACCTACATGCGTTTAGTGACAGATCTAAAAGAGTTAAGAGGCAGTGCATGTTAAAATAAATTGTTCAGAGCAAGCCTATACATAAAATGAAGGGGGGAAATTACACTAAAAATGTGATTCTTAAAGAAAGTTTAGAGATAGCGCGGACTACCTCTTAACCTACGCTAGAAACGCCCTTATACATATCTAAAACCATGTAATATAAATACCCTTCGGGTTGGAATAATTTGGATCAAATCAAAGGAAGAAAAGATAGAAACCAAGTATAAAAATCAAAAAAATAAATTAAAGCTACGAATTAGGATAAATTAGAGATTAGACTAATTTGTTTTTATTTATTATTTGAATTGTTTAGGTTTATCAGTTAGGATTATCTTTTGTTTATTAAATTGAGTTTGACTAGAATATGATTAGTATATGTTTAGTTCAAAATATGATTAGTATATTTTTAGTTCAAATAATATAGGGTTATGTAATTATTTATTTTTGTCGAGTTTATGAGTTTAATAGAAACGGGCATGTATATCTCAAAATACAAGTGTTTGAATTCTTAATTCAATCATATTTTGCTGCTCTTGTGCCTTTATTTAGTAGATAAATAGGTTAATCGAGCTGTAATAAAATTATAAATAAACTAATCAGAGTTGAACACATGGTATAATAAAATCATGAACGAATTACACAAATTTAAGTGGGCTGACTAATTAAACCTAATGATCTATTTTGTAGTATATTAAATGAGTTGATGAGGTCAATCATACCCCGATCATAACTTATTTATTAAATTGGATAGACAGGTCAACACGAATACGACTCATTTTTTTTAAATAACAATTTTTTACACTACAATACCACCTAGCTTGCTATTTATAAGGACTTAATACACAATAATAACTTATAAAAAAATAATTCAAATTTCGTAATACGAAAATAATGCTCATCTTTTCTCATCATCCTTGTATATAAAGTTAAAGCGATTTAAACAGATAATCTTAAACCACATAACCTATAATTTGTAGGAATTTGGAAAAGATGGGAACACATCGACTCTTAATTTGAGATAGGTTAATATTATTAACTTTTTACTAGGACAACTATATACTCTTTACTTAATTTTACTATGGAAACTTTTATAAGGGGTAGTTTATTCTTTTATCTTAATAAACTAGTTCTTCATGCTAGGCAAAAATAAATACATATTTTTTACTAACAATGACTCATTATACATTATGACTGTTCACGTGCCGAACTGAGTTAAGACAAGCTCAAGCTCAGCAAAAATTTTAAACTGAGCTGAAAACTTAAGCTTAACATTGATGACTTGAGTGCTTGACTTGATTAGCTCGTTTAGAACTTAAAGAAAGAAGGGGCCTTGATGCAAATTGGATTGAAAAATGATGAAGAGTTATGTTAAAAAAGATGTATTTTTTTTATTTAAGCTACAATATATAAGTTGAGGTTTATTTAAGTGAGTAAAACGAGTGAATCAATTAGAGCATTCCCATTCCATTCTTCAAATAATATGAGAGGAGTCTTCATTTTCTAGAGATGGTTAAAAGTTGTTGTGAGAGTAGAGATAAAATGTTACTGTTCCTGGTTAAATTTGGAGAAACGCACAGTTCACCTCTATAATTTTAATGTTTTAGAAAGTGGTTGTGAATAAAAGAGAGATAAAAATGTAATGATAAAAATATAAAAAAATATTATTTAATTGAAAATAAAAGAAAAAAATTAATGCTTTTAGTGTAATTATAGAGATGAAGATAAAGAATGAAAACAGACTCAGTAAGCAACCTTGGCTTGTTTACAAATCAAGTCAGCAGACTTGACTTGTTTATAAACCGTACCTAATCTATTTTTGAATGAATTACTTTTTTCAAGCGCATTAATCACGAGCTATTTCAATAATAATCATATAATATAACACACCACTTTCTTTTATATAAACTTTAATCTTAACAATAAAAACCGAGATGCTTTGATTCAATTTTCGTGGTTACCATGTTATGTTATATTGATGACTAGGACACATTAACATCATGACAAGTATGCATGCATGTCATCACATTCACATTCACATTCACATTCACATTCACATTCACATTCACATTCACATTCACATTCACATACATGGAAGGCGACCATCCACGTGCCTTACTTCTCATCGCGTGGGATTCCTGTTCACACATCACGTGGCACTCCCTTGCTTTACTGTTATCCACCTACTTTTTCTTTTTCCTATTTCTTTTCTTGTATAAATATTTAACCACTTATTATATTAATAGTTATCTTTTAAGGAATAATAACGAATAAAGACCTGTAATTCGGAGTAACCTAATGAAAAACAAACACTTCATACATCCTCGATCGCACAAAGCATTTGATACTCCAAGTCCTATCATCTCCTGTTTCAACAAAAATATGTTATCTGAGGATTCACTGTGATAAAATCTAGTTAAATTATATTCGAACTTGAGACATTGTAATCTTCAACCTCTCCTCCAATGCCTGTTGATTAGTTCAACTAAGGCAACTCGGTATAAATTCATGCCCCTTATAACTCTGCGTATGAGCAACAACACCCATTTTATCCTTTTTTTTAACACCATCTTACTTAAAGGAAATGATTTAGCCCTGCTTAACTCTTTTAGTTTAATTTAAAAACAATTTTTAAATTATGGTGTATGAGTGTAGTGACTTTTAAAGCCTCGTTAACCCAACTTGCCTTTAAAGCTCCTTAACCTATGAAGGGTGTAATGTCCTACTTGTTAACCTTTATCAGATCAACGTTAGCACCTTGGAGTTAAAGTATACCCCAAGACTTAAGAGGTTGTTTAATAGCCTCTTAATGGTTAAGAGATAACCTCAAGTCTGAACGATTAAGATGCTACCAAACAACTCCTAAAGTCAGTGGCTATTATATGAATATATTTTTTTTTGAACAACCAACGAGTCCTCCAAATGGGCTACTGAATAAATTCATTATATCGGGATACACTCGTTTTTCGATCTGGGAAAAACTCTCACCTAAGACACGATAGTTTGGTGAGATAAAACTCATTCTATTCAAAGATCCAACTTGTAAACGTCACATACTCGTCTAGTCTTCCATCATCACCTGATGCAGTTAAACTAAATGCTTGAGATAGGAATCGAATCTGAGTCACATGAAACATGTCCCATCGACTGTTAATGGTCCACGTGACATTCATGTTATTAAATAATACTGTAAATGTTTTAATGTGTACCCAAATCTGTATTTGTTATAGACTTATAGATAGATATTTTTTCATATCGAATCTGAGTCACATTAAACACAAAGTCCCATCGACTATTATATAAATAAATAAATAATTCCCGGGAAAAAACGGGTGGCAAAAGGGTAAATAGAGAAAGTAGAAAGGCGGGGGGTAACAAAAGCCGTTGAAGGAAGGGTAATTCCGGAAAGAGTGGTATAGAAGTTTGCGGACTGTTGTCCAGTTAACACACACCCACACACATACATCTTCTTCTTCTTCCCCAACTGCCCCTTGCCTTTCATTCTCTTAAGGGGGTTACTAACTCACTTTCAGTCCCCATAAAAATTAATATTACTCACTCTGTTTTGTCAAATTACACTTCATTTTCTGATTATTATTCATTTCTTTATTCCGGTTCCGGCCGATGATTGCTGTGTCAAAGTAGCCGTACATATACGGCCGCTTATCGGAGATGAAAGGCTTCAGGCCTGTAAGGATTGCGTCACCGTCGTATCTGGAAAGCCACAGGTTATTATTATTCATGCAATCATTCATTCAATGTAATGTTGCTTTGAATGTATATGAGGCGATTGCTTTTTTCATTCATTGATTGAGATCTGGTGTCAACTAGGATTCATAATTAAGTTTTAATTTAATTTAATAATGTTTTTTAAGAGAATTGATCGACAAATTAATGCATGTTCTAAAATAGATGAGTTTTTTTATTGATTATGAAATTAACTGAGTATTATTGGTAATGGAGTTTGCTAGATATGATTTTCTTCATAAATTGGGAAGTTTCTTGCATAATTTTGATTCAATTTACCTAATTATGTATTTATACATATTTCTTTAACTGCACTTATACATATTGTGTTAGAACCACTTAAATTATATATAGTTATAATCATATAATGGCATAAACACATCCTATATATTGATTTTAATTCATTAATTGTGATAATTGTAACAACATAACCGTTTCATTGTATTGAACGCGCACACTATTTGTATATTTTAATCTTTGGTTGTATTGCAGGTGCAACTTGGTACACATTCTTTCACTTTTGATCATGTGTATGGTAGCACTGGGTCCCCGCCATCAGCCATGTTTGAAGAGTGTGTTTCTTCTCTTGTTGATGGCCTGTTTCAAGGATATAATGCTACAGTTCTAGCTTATGGCCAGGTACATTTAATTAAAATAGTTAATAAATCAGATAATAATAGAATAGTCCACAAGTAGTTGGATAGTCTGAATCAGAACCACTATTATCCAAGGATTGGTACATCACCCGCAAAAGTGTACACCACCTTGCCAATCACATCATACGGGCTGTATGATGTCATATGGACCGTATGATGCTACGACAAAGGTCATACGACCTGTATGTCTTTGTCAGTGGTCACTTGGGTCATTTTTTTTATCAGTCAACAACATCATACGGGCCGTATGACTTGGCCCTCATACGGCCAGTATGACCTTTTCCGCTATATCATATGGGCTGTATGACTATCAAAACGACCCGTTTGACCATTTTTAGCCCTGACATACGGGCTGTATGACACGTCAGTGATGTCTGGATAGTATGTGGCTATATGAGTGGTATTTGTATGGTAGTGGCCTTATCCAAATACAAGATATTGATCATTATGATAGATTTGATGTATTTAATGTTATAGACTGGTTCGGGCAAGACATACACCATGGGTACTGGATTTAAAGACGGTTGCCAAACAGGGCTTATTCCTCAAGCCATGAATGCATTATTCAACAAGATTGAATCTTTACAACATCAAGTAGAGTTCCAGTTGCATGTTTCCTTCATTGAGGTGTGTTGAAGAATACCTTTCTCTTTGGTCTTTAATATGTAAAACCATAAATATTTTTTATAAATAAAAGCCAAATCAAATAATTTTCATGTGAAGATTTTAAAAGAAGAAGTACGGGACTTGTTGGATAACAAATCGGAGCTAATAAACGGGCAGAATGGGAAAACAAATATTCCCGGGAAACCACCAATACAAATTCGTGAAACGTCTAATGGTGTCATAACACTCGCGGGTACTACAGAATGTAGTGTTAAAACGCTAAAAGAAATGACAGATTGCCTGGAGCATGGATCATTAAGTCGGGCAACCGGGAGCACAAACATGAATAATCAATCAAGGTTAATACCCCAACTATATTTAAAACTTTTTTGAAAATTCTTTAAGAAACGTTACAGAAATTGTTCTTTAATTATTTTCTTTTGAACTCTTTATACAGCCGTTCACACGCGATATTTACAATCACATTAGAACAAATGAGCAAGTCAAACTCAAATGATTCTATGTGTGATGAATATCTTTGTGCCAAGTTGCATTTAGTTGATCTTGCTGGATCAGAACGGGCTAAACGAACGGGTTCAGATGGCATGCGCTTCAAAGAAGGTGAGTAAAGATGGTATTTATGAATGGTTTATTTGGGTTGTATTTTATCTCAAAACGGGTCAGATAAAAATAGCTTATAGGTCAACAGGTTAACAAGTCAAACAGGCTGAAAGTCGCTCAAAGTCTATTTTCTTGTACTAAAAATGATATGTTTCAATACGAATCCATTTTGGCCCGTTACTAATAGCTTAATATTGTTGAATAGGCGTTCATATTAACAAGGGTCTTCTTGCACTTGGAAATGTCATAAGTGCCCTTGGTGATGAGAAAAAACGGAAAGAAGGCACTCATGTTCCATACAGAGATAGTAAACTTACTCGGCTCTTGCAGGACTCACTTGGTGGGAACAGTAGAACTGTTATGATAGGTAACATCTCCCGTTTTAGTTTTGTTAATTATAGTTATTAGTGTTATTAATAGGGTTTTGAGTTTTTTAAATGCAAATCCAAACACCATTTATTCTTCCTTTCAAGAAATCTTTAATTCTATTTTTGTTTAGTGTATTGAAGCTCATTTGACGTCTTTGGACTAAGTAAACGTTAAATTTTCTTTATCTCCAGCGTGTGTTAGTCCTGCTGATATAAACACTGAGGAAACTCTAAACACGTTAAAGTATGCAAATCGTGCTCGGAATATCCAAAATAAGCCAGTGGTAAGAGTATAGTATACGCCTTTTTCTTTTCACTAGGGTTTTTTAAAAAGCTTGCAGCTCGATCCGGCTATAACAGTATAATTTCTATTGATTATAAGTAGTGCATTAATTGTTATAAATTTCTTTTAAACCAATGAATAGGTGAATAGAGATCCGGTGTCCAATGAAATGTTAAAGATGCGCCAACAATTAGAATGCTTGCAAGCAGAACTTTGTGCTCGTGGTGGAGATTCTTCAGTTGAATTACAGGTTAAATATAATTATAAAACGGCAACTCATTATAATCGTATTATATGATAAAACTTTATTTAATAATTGTAACATAAACTTTAATCAGGTTCTTCGGGAGAGGATCACTTGGCTTGAAGCTAGAAATCAAGATCTATGCAGGGAACTTCATGAGTACCGTATGGGAGGTGGTGTTATTGATCAATCTGGAAAGGGTTCTGCCAAAGTACGTAACGTTTGACAATGATTATAGCATAATAAATTATGCTTCAAGAACCGAACCATATTCTCATTTAACTCTGTACCTATGGCAGATTGGTGATTCCTTTTGCAGAAAAAATGAAGGGCTTAAAAGGGGTTTGCAAACTGTAGATTCATCTGATTATCCGATGAGTGAAAATGGTTGGTTTTTTCCTCCTCTAAATTTAGTTTTCTTGAACGTGCACTACGTGCAATTTCTATTTCACGTCAAAATGGGTCGAGTGGCTGACCAGACACAGTTCCTGTCCAAAAATATTGAGTTCTATTGTTATTGTAGATTAGTTCTAGGGGTGTAAATGGCTAAGCTCAAGCTTGGCTCGTTTAACTTATGAGAGCTCGAACTCTATTTCTAAAGCTCGAGTTCGGCTTGTGAGCAGTTTTCACGCTCGGGTTTGGCTCGGGGTCAAACTGTTTATTAATTAATAACTAAATTATATACATTCATATAGTTATTTTAATCATAATTTTGTATAAAATGATGATCAATATAAATATATATTAAATAATATATATATTAATTTTAGGCTCATTCAGGCTAGCGAGCGGGCTCGATAGGTGAAGCTTGGGCTCAAGTCAGGGCTCGATTAGTAAAACAAGCTTATTTTTAGGCTCAAGCTCGAGCTCATATAATCTCGGCTTGGTTCGAGCTTCCAGCGAGCCGATCTCAAGCAGCTCACAAACGGCTTGGCTCGTTTACACCTCTAATAGTCAATTAGTTTGTCAAATGCAAAATTACATATGAAGAAAATAGTTTTCGAATAAAAGGACAAATTAGTGTTAAGAATCAACCCATGTATAGGGTAAATCTTGCTACATGTTTGGATCTTTTTCTTTATTGATTTATTGAATAATATTATATAGGTGATTTGGGTGTCATAGAGGAAGAAGCAGCTAAAGAGTTAGAGCATACCATTCGCCAAGACTCTATGGACAAGGAGTTACACGAGTTAAACGCACGTTTAGAACAAAAAGAGGTGTGATAATTTATTATATTGTTTTATTTCATTTTCTGTATGAATTTACGTATATTAATAATAAACCATTACTTATTTGCAGTCAGAGATGAGACTTTTTGAAGGATCTGATACCATGATCCTCAAGCAACATTTTGGGAAAAAAATAATGGAACTCGAGCAAGAAAAACTGGCAGTGCAGGTTGAAATATGAATATTAATATACATGTGAGCAAACTGTATTGCAGCTTGTATCATTTTAAAATATATATTTTTTATTAATGCAGATAGAGAGGGACCGATTGCTCACTAAAGTTGAAAACCTGTCTGCTTCTTCAGATGGTCAAACACAAAAAATGCAAGATTTACACTCCCACAAATTGAAGTCCCTTGAATCACAGGTTAGAAGTAGATAATTTTTCATGCCCGTTTAAATTGAGATGTTAGTTGGTCAATGACAATTTAATAATTTTAATTTTTGTTCAATATCAGATTCAGGAACTCAAGAAGAAACAAGAGAGTCAAGTTCAGCTTTCGAGGCAAAAACAAAAGAGTGATGAAGCAGCAAAAAGATTGCAAGAAGAAATACAATTTATAAAGGCACAAAAGGTGAGAAAAACGATTTTGTCTGTAAACAAGCCGAGCCAAGCCTGACCAAGGTCGGTGTGGCTTTCTCGCTCGCCCGTTAAAGGTCTCGTTTAAATTAAAGCCCATATATATAACTTAAGGCAGTAATGGAAAAATATATACATAACCCAGAATTAGTTTAAATTTATATAAACTATGAATTTTATAGTTTATTTTCTACTAATTTAGATGTGATTGTAGGTTCAACTACAACACAAGATAAAACAAGAAGCTGAACAATTCCGACAATGGAAAGCATCGCGCGAAAAAGAACTTTTGCAGGTATATATTATACTCTTTTCTAGTTTTTTTGGATTATATACAAATGATATAAATAAAATGGTTTTTTATTAAACTTCAGCTAAAGAAGGAAGGAAGGAGGAATGAATATGGAAGACACAAATTACAGGCTCTTAATCAATGTCAAAAAATGGTTAGTAATTATTTTATTCTTATTCACAATCGTCAAAATTAAAATTTCCCTCATTTCAATTTATTTGTTACTACTTTTTGAAAAAAATTTAGGTTCTTCAAAGGAAGACAGAAGAGGCTGCAATGGCAACAAAGAGACTAAAAGAATTGCTAGAAGCCCGCAGGTCTACCCGTGAGAATTCAGGTAAGTACATTTTTGGTCCCTGTAGTTCGGTCAAAATTACAGAAACGTCCCTCACAGCATTCACTGATGTTTTCATAATCTTCTAATTGATTTGAATCATTCTGTGTTACAGTGACTAGCAATGGGAATGGAGCAATTGGACAGGTAAATATCTAGGTCTTATTAATTATTATGTCATTTTTTATATATTCGGGCTTTATAAAAATCCAAATTTAACTTTTTATTCTCAGAATAATGAGAAGGCATTGCAGCGTTGGCTTGATCATGAGCTTGAAGTGATGGTGAATGTGCATGAAGTTCGACACGAATATAAGAAACAAAGTCAAGTGTAAGTAACTAATTTCTAATCATTTGACAAAGGACATGCCAGATGACGAATATGAGCTTAAGGTTTTAAAATTTTAAAACTATATTTGATGAGGTGTCAACATGTTATATGTTAAATTATTTGTTGAAAAAAGTTAAGGGCACTTTCGCCATTTGACACGCCTTTGGTTGAACTTAATGAAAATTGTTGAATATTTGGGTTGCCTCTATATACATTATCCCTATTTTATAATATAAATCTTGACAAAAAAATGTTTATTTTTAATCTTATTGGGAAAAAATTGTTTTTTATGTAGACGCACTGCACTTGCGGAAGAGCTAGCGGTTCTCAAACAAGTTGATGAATATGCTTCAAAAGGTGTTAGCCCTCCAAGAGGAAAGAATGGCTTCTCTAGGTATAATTGCAAATTCAACCCATTAGTATGAAACAGGTCTATTCGGTTGTAGCTTATTAATAAGACGTCAAAACAAGTAAAATTTGGTATAAAATTATCAAAATTACAATGCCTAAGTCGTTCGAATTAAAAGAAGTTATGCTGACATTTAGTAATATAGTCTTGTAATCATATTTAATACACTAAATAATAGCATATTTCCTCTAGGATAGAAGAAAGGTTTACCCTCATCTAAGGGTGTTCGTCGATTCGAGTATTAGTTTATTCGATTTTGAATCTTTTATGGCCCTAACCAAAAACTGAATCAATCCGAATTAGAATGTCTAACCGAACCAAATTCAACTGATTAAACCAATTTATTCTTTTGGGTTATTCAATTAATTCGGTTTATCCGATTAAATTCAGTTCGGTTATCACAATTCGGTTTGGTTTTCCCGGTTTCAGACACGATTCGATTATCAGATTTTTTTGCACATCCTTGTCCCACCCTTGGCATACCTTAAACCTAAGCACTAAACCCTTCAAGTAGTTTCTGCTATAAGTGGGATCTTACTAGGTATATTTCTTTCTTATTTTCAAGTTCTTAAAAATAGACAATTTGACCCACCACCAAACCTAAACCGCACATTATAGCACCTACTTTTGACAAAGTCAGCTAATTTTGTGTGTTGTAATTTATGTATTTTAAGGGCATCTTCTTTGTCACCAAATGCAAGAATGTCAAGAATATCTTCATTGGAAAGCATGTTAAACATTTCATCAAATTCACTTGTATCAATGGCTTCACAATTATCCGAGGCCGAAGAACGTGAACGCACATTTGCTAATCGTGGTCGATGGTGTTAGGTTCGGAGTCACACACAAACACGAATACAATAGTAAAACCGAAAGAATAAATGAAAGAGACACAAGGATTTAAGTGGTTCGGTCACGGTGTATGACCTACGTCCACTGTCGATAACTAGGGTTTTCTTATTATTGAGTGATACCAATTTACAAGTACAGGAGAGAATATATAGACTAGACAATTAGGGTTTAACCCTTTAACTAAACTGGGCCTGATTAGAGCTTTTGGGCTTGGCCAAAACTCAAACAGCTTAATCTCCTAATTCTGTCTATTCGTCTAAACCGGACCCGACCCATGATGGATCGGAGACCACAACATAACAATCTCCCACTTGGGCTTCGAGACATCTTCTCTAAACCACCACTTGGATGCGTCAAACATTTCAACCTGCTCCCATTTGGAGACGTAAAATGTCTTCACCTGCATTGTCTTGTACATGTAAAATAAAACCCATCTGGTTTTGCACCTCCTAGTTACCCTTCGCCTTCTCAACATTATTCCTGAAGGCCTGCTGAAGCTCTGCACAGCTTCAGCTTATCCAGTATCACCGGCTTGGTGAACATATCTGCTGGATTCTTAGCACCTGAGATATTTTTCAAACTGAAAACACCATCACTGATCAAATCTCTGACAAAGTGATATCTCCTCCCGATGTGCTTAGTCTTCGAATGATAGACTGGATTCTTCGCAAGTTTCACTGCACTCTCATTGTCACAATATAAGAAGAACTCTGCCTGTTTCTTTCCCAACTCTTCAAGAAAAGTTCTCAACCATACTAATTCTTTACTTGCTTCGGCTGCTGCCATATATTCTGCCTCAGTGGTTGATAAAGCAACACTTTTCTGAAGTCTGGACATCCAACATACTGCTGTTCCCCCAACTGTGAAAACATAACCAGTAGTGCTTTTAAACGTCTTCTTACATCCACCCAGATCAGCATCTGAATAACCCCTGAGAATTGTATCCTTCCCCTTAAAACATAACCCCAAACTGGAAGTACCCTTTAAGTATCTGAGTAACCATTTCACCGCTTCCCAATGTTCCTTTCCCGGATCCGACATAAAACGACTAACTACCCCGACAGCATGAGCAATGTCTAGCCGTGTACAAACCATGGCGTACATGAGACTGCCAACAGCAGATGCATACGGAACTTTAGCCATCTCTGTTCTTTCTTCCTCTGTTCTGGGAGACTGGTCTTTGGTAAGTTTGAAATGACTTCCCAGAGGTGTGTTTCTCGGTTTAGTCTTCTCATCATTCATCCTGAATCTTTCTAACACTTTCCCTATGTATTTCTCTTGGGATAGTGTTATGGAGCCATCTTTCTTTCTGGATATACTCATCCCCAAAATCTGTTTGGCTGGACCAAGATCTTTCATCTCAAATTCATCAGACAACTGTTTCTTCAACTTGCGAATCTCCTTCATATCAGATCCTGCAATTAACATATCATCTACATAAAGAAGTAGAATGATATATGAGCCTTTAAACTTCTTTAAGTAGCAGCAATGGTCGGCCTCGCATTTCTTGTACCCAGTTCTCACCATAAAATCATCAAACTTTAGGTACCATTGCCTAGGTGCCTGCTTCAGACCATACAAGCTTTTCTTCAATTTGCAGACCCATTTTTCTTTCCCGGCAACCTGAAATCCCTCAGGTTGTGCCATATAGATCTCCTCGTCAAGATCACCATGTAAAAATGATGTCTTAACATCTAATTGCTCTAGATGTAAATTTTCTGCAGCAACAATACTTAAGATCAATCTGATGGTGGTCATCTTCACAACTGGAGAGAATATTTCATTATAATCAATTCCCTTCTTTTGCTGGAAACCCTTGACCACTAAACGAGCTTTGTATCGTTTAGACCCATCATGTTCTTCCTTGACTCTATAGACCCATTTATTCTGTAGAACTCTTTTATCTGGTGGAAACTTGGTTAAAACCCATGTCTGGTTTTTACTCAAAGAGTTCATCTCCTCCTTCATAGCATGCTCCCACTGGAGCGAATCTTTCAACTTAAGTGCTTCATAATAACTCTCTGGCTCACCATTTTCAGTTAAAAGGAGATAATTAACTGAAGGTTTGTAACGTACCGGCTGTTTAGAAACTCTGGTGGACCTCCTAACCCAGTGCTGAGGCGGGTCAGGTTCTTGTGGAGACTGTTCATCCTCAGACTCTGAACTCCCACTGTCAGAGACTCCCTCTGACTCTTCATTTCCATCAATGTCATCATCTTCAAATTCAGGAACTGTGGTTTCTTCAGTTTCTGTCTCGGGTTCGGTAGCTGACTCAACTGTCTTTTTCTGAGCATCAATTTCATATTCAACCTGCTCTTTCTGAATCATTGATTTTGAAGTGTTTCTATCTTTGTATAACTCAGCCTCATTAAAAGTTGCATGCTTGCTTCTGACTACTTTTCTGCTTTCTAAATCCCAAAGCCTGTAGCCCATTTCGTTTGACCCATATCCAATGAAAACATATTTTTTAGCTTTAGCATCAAGCTTGTCATTTTTCACTAGATCATAAGCGCTACACCCAAAGACTTTCAAATGCTTATAATCTGCAGCTTTACCTTTCCACTCTTCTTCTGGTGTCTTGAAACCCAACGGTACTGACAATCCCCGGTTAATTAAATAAGCTGCAGTGTTAACTGCATCTGCCCAGAACGTCTTTGGAAGCCCGGCATTAAGTCTCATACTTCTTGCCCTTTCATTTAACGTCCTGTTCATTCGTTCTGCCACTCCATTTTGTTGAGGAGTGCCAGGGACTGTATAGATCATCCGAATACCGTACTCTTCACAATAATCACGGAATTCTTTGCTAACGTATTCACCACCGTTATCCGACTTCAAGCATTTCACCATCAAATCAGTTTCCAATTCAACAGCAGTTTTCCATTTCTTAAAAGTATCAAAAACATCAGATTTATTTTTAAGAAAGTAAACCCATACCTTGCGTGTCGAATCATCAATGAAGGTGACATAATAGTGCGATCCTCCCAAAGAAGAGACTGAAGTTGGTCCATAGACATCAGAGTGAATAAGCTCCAATTTCTGAGCTTTCGGTTGTTTTCCGGTCTTCACAAAAGATACTTTCTTCTTTTTACCGAAAACACATGGTTCACAAAATTCAGATTCAACCTTCTTCAGTTCTGGAATTTTTCCTCTAGCAACGAGCATTTTCATCCCTTTTTCACTCATGTGGCCGAGTCGTTGGTGCCACAAACTAGACTGACTCGGTCCACTGGTCACTGCATTTACCCCATCAGCTGGAATTTCAACCATGTATAAAGTGCCCTTCTTTTTACCTCTGGCGATCACAAGATTCCCTTTCACAACTTTCCATTGACCCCCACCAAACATAACATCATATCCTTGGTCATCTAACTGCCCAACAGAAATTAGCTTTCTTCTAAGGCTAGGAACGACCCGAACATCCTTTAGAGTCCATGAGGTGCCCAATGAAGTTTTTAGTTCAATATCCCCCATCCCCGTGATATCAACAGCATGATTATTAGCCAAACGAACTTTACCAAAATTACCTGTTCGGAGATTCTTCATCTTTTTCTTGCTATAAGTGGCATGAAAAGATGCACCAGAATCCATAATCCATGAATTTGTTGATTCTTCAACACAGCAGATAAGAGTCTCTTCTGAACCTTCTGAATCATCTGAACCGGTGGCCAGATTAACTTCCTTCTTAGATTCTTTCTTTTCTTTTGAAATTGAGGGGTTAGGGCATTGGTTTCTGAAATGCCCCATTTCTTTGCAATTCCAACACTCAATGTCTTTTCTGGGCTTTGACTGACTTCTTCTTCTAGACTTTGACCTACCCCTGCCATTACCTTTCTCTCTTCTCCTACCTCTCCCTTCGGTGCTCAATATAGAACTAGATGTCTCACCAGAATTCCTTCTTCTTATGTCCTCCCCTAAAATCAAATCCCGGACTCCTTCAAAAGTAAGCTTAGTATTCCCAGAAGAACTACTAACTGCAGTAACAGTCCCTGACCAACTTTCGGGTAACGAGGATAACAAGAGTAACGCTTGAACTTCATCATCAAACTTGAT
>NW_027504390.1:0-24949 GCF_021521415.1 Bidens hawaiensis
CCACCAATCGCCTTGGTTTTAAAAAGCGCGCTTTAAGCGCAACCGAAGCGCAACGCGACACAAGGTGATGGCCTTGTCGCTTTTGCCTACACAAGGTAACCAAAGTCCAAAACGTGCAATTAAAGCGCGATTTTTTGCACAAAAACGCACCTAAGGCGTGCGCTTTTTGTAAACTGGTCATTTGTATGTTTTAGAATGTTGTATCACATGTTTTTTGGGTTGTACGTGTAGGTAAAGCTTATTTATAGATAAACGTTGGGTAGGGGATGCTAGAAAACTATTTGAGATATATAAAAAAAATATAAGCCTTTTGCCTCGAGTATGAAAATCGGTACGCTTTTACGCTTCACGCTTCGGTTTTAGTCCCCATCGCTTTTGTGCTCGTCTCGCTTTTTAAAACCAAGCCAATAGCAACGCTATAAGCAGGGTTGGGGAGGGTGGGATGTAGGCAAACTGAACCTCTATCCTGAAGAATAGAGAGGTTGCTTCAAATAAGCAACCATCTAGGTAACCAAATTCTAAGTATTGGTATTTCCAACATTTTGTACAAAGTTGAGAGTTCAGTTGCAAAAGATGTTATTCAGAGGATCCTTAAATGTATAAAGAAACCATATTTGATCGTCTCTTAGTTAATATATTGTATATTAGAACTTGTTTTGCAGGATTTCTGTAATCAGTATCTGCTTGAATCATCACGACCATTAAACGCTATGATTGAACCTCTACCTTTAGTTTCATCCCTTTCTCCTTCTGTTCTCACCTTTCTAGACACCAAACTACGCACGCCCGACAATCTTCTAGAAGCTCCTATACTTGTTTCCGAGTTACAGAACGATTGTCATCTTTTGGAACAAAACCTCACAGATTTAAACCAAAAGCTCGGTTCTTGTTTGCATGCTTACTATGAACACTCAGATCAAGTACGCGCCGTAGTTGACAAGATAAACCTCATATTGAACAATTCTCAATCTTCAACATCAGGTCAGCTTTCTATTAAGAATATAGACATCAAACAGTTCATCCACATTATCATTACATTTTTTATATTTATTGTTTTTATTTACTCATGAGAAATTAAAACAATTTGAAATATCAGAAACTTTTTTAGGGGAAGAGTTACTAGAAATTGCTCGTGAAGTCGCTCGGCAAGAGGCAGTTCGAGTTTATGTTGGTAATATATTAAATTTAACATCTTTTTTTATTTAAAATTTGATTTTTAATATTTCATATGTTTTGCAGAAACTGCATCGAAACTTCAATCATTGGTTGGGGATATTGAAGATGCTATTTCTTTTAGTGTAAACAGAAACTTAAGGAAACCGACATCTGCCCATAGTTCAGAGGTAAAAAGTAAAAAGTGAAATAAATTAGGATTACATATTTACATTCTACTTCGGTTAACACTTAAAAACTTATTATCTGTAGGAGGAAGTGCGTTTTGCTGCTATTAATGCTCTCAAACTAGCAGAAGATGTTTTAATCAACGTTTCAAAAACCCGTCCTCAATGGTCCTGTTTAATCTTAGCCGTTGATCACAGAGTAGATCGAGCATTAGCCATTTTAAGACCTCAAGCGATTGCTGATTATCGGTCTCTTTTGACCTTTATCAATTGGCCACCACCTCTTACCACTTCAAACCCTAATTCAGAACAAAAACAATCATCAGAATCCACAAATCCCCTTTTTAAATTATACGGTGACCTCGAAAAGCAATATTGTGATGGTTTTCTTGCACTATGCAAACTACAAGAACTACAAATACGAAGAAAATCCCGACAACTTCAAGGGCATGAAGGTAAATTTACTCTGCATCAGCCCCTTTGGGCCATTGAAGAACTCGTGAACCCGATTTCAATCGCGTCTCAGCGTCATTTTGCAAAATGGGTTGATAAACCCGAGCTTATTTTTGCATTAGTTCATAAAATAACTCGGGATTATGTTGATTCTATGGATGAGTTATTGCAGCCACTCGTTGATGAAGCGATGCTATCCGGTTATTCTTGTCGGGAAGAATGGATTTCGGCAATGGTGACATCATTATCAACTTATATCGCAAAAGAGTTATTTCCGGTTTATATAAATCAGTTAGATGAAGAAAACCATTCACAAGCGAAAGTATTTTGGTTACATTTTATTGACTTAATGATTTCTTTCGATAAGAAAGTCAAAACGCTTGTAGCACAATCTGGAATCACGTTATCGGTTGACGAAGATGATAACATGCAAAAGATCTCATCTTTATCGGTTTTCTGTGATAGACCTGACTGGCTCGATATATGGGCTGAAATAGAGCTCAGTGATGCGATCGATAAGCTGACACCCGAACTTGAAGATGAAAAGAAATGGTCAACTGAGGTCAAAGAATCTGCTCTTGTTTCGGGTTCAGAATCTTACAGGTCACCTGCGATTTCGAGTGCGTTTCTCAGACGTTTATCGTCTATAATTGAACGGTGTAAATCGGTACCAAATGTTCGTTTAAGATCACGGTTTTTTAGATTGGCAGGCGCACCGATTATAAACCAGTTTTTGGATTTCTTGCTTTTGAAATGCCAAGAAGCCGAAGGGTTGACTGCTTTGACCGACAACGATGCTTTGGTTAAAGTAACGAAATCGGTCAACGGGTCTCGATATTTTGAGTCGGTTTTGAAGGAATGGTGTGAAGAAGTGTTTTTTCTAGAAATGGGATTAGATGATGAGGATAATTCAGGTGGGATAATCGATGAGGAGATTCATAAATTGGAAACGTTTAGAACCGAGTGGGTCGATAAGCTGTCAAAGGTTGTTTTTAGAGGTTTTGATGTTTGCAGTCATGAATATATAAAAAATAAAAGGCAATGGATGGAAAAGACTGAAGAAGGGTGGGCGGTGTCGAAATCGTTTATCGGGGCACTCGATTATCTTCAGGTGAAAATGTCGGTATTAGAAATGAATTTAAATAAGATGGATTTTGTTGCAGTTTGGAGAGGCCTCGCTTCTGCTATAGATTCTTATTTATTTAATGGTGTTTTTATGAGTAATGCTAAGTTTTATGACGGGGGTGTTGAAAGACTCGATAATGATATGACGGTTTTGTTTGGTGTGTTTAAATCTTGGTGTTTGAGACCCGAAGGGTTTTTTCCAAAATCGAGTGAGGGGCTAAAGTTGTTGAAAATGGAGGATAGACAGGTTCGTGGCGGTGTTGAAGGCGATGAAAGGTGGATCAAGATGAATATGATAAAGCATCTGACTGTAACTGAGGTGGAAAGAATCTTGAATAGTCGGGTTTACGGCAGTTAAACTCTGTCAATGCTTGTCGGGTGTGTTTCTAATCTTAGTTTTTATATTAGCTGTCTGTTTGAATCCAACAACCTAGAAATAAAGTTTACATACTTGGTACAACAGTTCATAAGACACCATATGCATATGCTTGGCTAAGTGATCTACACACACTATTGTTGCAAAAGATCTCTGATTATGTTTGCATCCACAACGTTGTTTTCCGTAGAGTTCAACAATTGAGACAGCCTTTCTCCTAAATTGCCCCCTTCTGTTCTCAAGTTCTTTATGTAATTGCATGTGTCTTCAAGAATCTTTGATGGTGGTACCTGTTATCATCATATTCAAACAAATCAGTTTCAGATGTTGCTTACATATGTTCTGAGATTATAATATGTGACATGTTGCAAAGAAGTCTATGAACATGTCACTAGTTACTAGGGGTGTAAACGGGCCGAGTTGAGCCCGAGCTCAATTCGTTTAATTTAAGAGAGCTTGGAGCGGCTCGTTTAGAGCTCTATTTCTAAAGCTCGGGCTTACTGGCTTAGCTTGTTTATTATTTATTAATCATTTAATTTTATGTTTATATGTTATTATTTATTGCAAATATATTTATAATTCTAATTTTTGTAATATAAAATATATGTTTTTATAATTATCTATACCATAACTATACATATATAGTAATCATTATATAGATATATATTTAATATATTGGATATAAAACTTATATAATAAAAGGCTCGTTTAGGCTCGCAAGCTGGCCCGAGCTCGTTTGTTAAATGAGCCTAAGGAAAAGCTCGAGCTCGTTTAAGCTTGGCTCGAATTTAGGTTTTAGCGAGCAATCTCGACATGATGCATGCCATGCTATTATGTACATGTAAGCCATAAACAAATCAAACTACTAATGTACCCTTGTTTTATTGCAGCCTGAACTTGAAGCTGGTAGCAATGCTTGTAATTTGGACACGAGATCATCGATCTCGTGTTCTCGGTTCCTATGAGTTCTTGTTCTTCTGCTAGACATGATTGAGTTCTTGTGTGTTTTTCTTTCTTATTTTGTAGCCAGTTTTAGTTTAAAAAGGCAGTGGAACTTGTAGCTTGGAGACAAATTTAGTTAGAAAACTACTATAACCATACCAGCAGTATTGTGTGTTGTCTGCTGCTGATACTATATAATCTTGGTGTGGGTCCCAGGTGTTTCATTCTACTGCACTTCATGGGCCCACATTATTTGTGGGTCTTTCCAATTAAGGTTCTTTCTGGGACCCATTTTGGTGTTGCATATGACCTGATTTGGACACGTGTACATTGTAGAATGAAGGTTGGTTACTGAATATGTTAAGATGTGTATAAGTGCCACCTAGAAGATACTATGTTTCTGGTGTGAGTTGGTAAGGTTCTCCTAACAGCTTCTTGTCCATTGCATTTCTTTAAATCCAGGCTTTTGTTAATTCAAGTTTATGCAAGTTAATGTTAAGTGTACACACAACTTATACATACAGACGTTCCATCGCTGATGCGTGCCGTCAATGATTTTTATGGCCTATTTTACACGAACCCACTTTGGCCCGGACTCGTTTCTTACCCTAATCAAATTGATATTTTCTTAAAAGAACCTGTTTGGATCTGAACCATTTTAACTCGTTACATGACCGAATTCGAGTGTCCGTTTTTCCAGACTTTGTAGAACCTTGTAGGAATGACAGTTGAGTACATTTATACTTGAGTATGGGGTTTTAGTTCTTGACACATAGTACTATGGTAGGAGACAGTGTTAAATATGTTTTTAGCCTTTTTAAAGTTGTAATAATCAATAATGAGTAGTTTGGGTGTGACTTTCTTAAAATATAAGTAAAAGGACAACAAATTCTGTTGAAATTCATGTTGGTTTTGTTACTGGCTTACCGCGGTGATGAATGTCATGATATAACAGTGATTATCTGATTCTTGAATTTTTACATAACCAAAAGCATGGGTATTATTACACAAATACCGGACATTCATATCATTAATTCAAGACAAAAAAGATTGGTCCCAACATGCACATACGGATTAATATCGATTCAAAACGTTTAGCCCTGAGCTAAAAATCTTAAAACATCAAAACCAGTCTAAATTATCTAGTAGTGAATACATTATGTTGTTTTCGGTTCGATTTTTTGGACATGTTACCCAGGAGCAAAACCTTCTGTTGGTTGGCTCAAACTTTAAAATATTGAATCCGAGAAACCCCAATCTACACTTGATTATTCCTCTTATGCCCACTCAAGTCAACCACCTCCATTCAAAAATTACCACTTCTCATCCTCCATCAACCACCACTACATCCCATTCAGTAGTTGGAACTTTAGGCTTTTATAAATAAAATGCCTCCAATTTCTTAGCTCACCAAGCTCTCTCAAATCTCTTGGATTTTTTTTTGTTGGACTTGTATATTTTTGTATCTTTTAGCAATTGCTTACAGAAAATAGGGCTGTTATTTTTAACTAGTAACCCAAAACCCGACCCGAATAATTATTAACCCGAACTCGGAATTATCCGTACTCATGAAACCCGAACCCGAGTGCTACCCGAACTAATACGAGTCAAGTACCGATTACTTTTTAATGGGTTTCGGGTAAACCCGAATAACCTGTTTGACTAAGTATTCTATTCAATTATTATATCACATGCCTTAGCCTATTTTCAACAACCTCATCTATCGATTACTTTTCCAACAATCATTAATTCCTTAGATTAGATATGACTATTTCCAACTATTAAATTCCATAGATTATTTATTTTTCCCGAGGAACCCGGCCCGAGAAACCCGAAAGTACAACCCGAATAAAACCTCTAACAAAAAAAATAGTGTCATCATATTGACACGTGTTGTACTTCTTTAACACATTTTTTTTTTGATAGGAGGACCCGATTTTAGAGTCCATTTTAATCCTACAAAAAGATTGAATCAGTCTTGCTCCCGCCCACAACCACTGTCACTCGTAATTAGTGTTTACACAAATTTTGGTCTTTGTATATATTTTGCAGTAGTCTAGTAGATGATGTTTGTAGGTGAGTTGTGGAATTAATTTTTAATATTGGATAAAGTTATGATATTTATAATTATTAATTGCATGTGTCGAATAATTAAATTTCTATTGCGATTTTAAGTTCTATAATAAATGAAGAATATTTTTTGAAGGTTTCTCACGCAGTCACGCATCGCCATTTGTCGTTCTAAATGATTATATATAGAAAATAAGAAAATCTTACTATACTATTAAAACAACATATTTTTTCCATATGTCATTTAACTAGGTTATCCACATAAATAGCCAAGTATACAATTTCTATAAATAAATTATCCACATAATAAACGATTTAATTTTAAACATTAACTCATAAGTTGGAGAATGTTTCAAATAAATGGTTATAATCACCATTTATTGAGTAACAAAGACAATTAATTGTCTTCATGGTTATTTTCTAAAATTTTGAGACTTTATTATTTTATTTATTTATTTATTTTTTTAGATTTTGGGATATTATTTATGAACGTTTGGACTGGATGTATGGATGTTTGGATTGAAATGGTGGTTTAAGTTATGAAGTTTGGATTTTATTGTTACCTTATTAAACGGTTTAATCGAAATTATAATTGTTATATCTCATTGTTCTATTCATATTTGTAGCATTCTTTATGTTGTGTAGTTATATGTTTTATAGTTTTAATAAAAATAGTTTTTATATCACACAACTTATGTTACAACATCTACATGTTTATGATTCATAGCTTACAACAAACGATTTCAGTACATGATGAAATTTTAATTAATATGTCTTTTTTATTTCATGGCATAAGATAGAAATATGTTTTAAATTGTTATTTATCTCTGTTTTTCTTTGTATGTTGGATTTTTTAAATTAAAACAACAATGCCAAGTATACAATTTTTTCACTTGTCATTTAACTAGGTTATCTACATAGAATATGTATTTATTTATTTCATGGTATGTTTTTCTTTTTTCAACTATACCTTATCTTACTATACTATTCAAGCAACATATCTTTTCCACATGTCATTTAACTAGGTTATCCACATAGAATGTCAAGTATACAAATTCTATAAATAAATAATCCACCTAATAAACAATTAATTTTAAACATTAACTCCTAAGTTTGAGAATTTTTCAAAATAAATGGTTATAACCACCATTTATTGAGTAACAGCGGCAATTAATTGTCTTCATTGTTATTTTCTAAAATTTTGAGACTTTGTTATTTATTTTTTTTTTGGATTTTGAGAAATTATTTATGAACGTTTGGACTGAATGTATGGATGTTTGGATTGAAATAGTGGTTTAAGTCATTAAGTTGGATTTTATTGTTACTTTATTAAACGGTTTAATCAAAATTATAATTGTTATACCTCATTGTTATATTCATATTTGTAGCATTTTTTATGTTGTGTACTTATATGTTTTATAATTTCAATAAAAATAGTTTTTATAGCACACAACTTATGTTACAACATGTACATGTTTACGATTCATAGCTTACAGCATATGATTTCAGTACATGACTAAGCTTTAATTAATTTTTTTTTTGTTTCATGGTATAAGTTAGAAATATGTTTAAATTGTTATTTATCTCTATTTTCTTTGTATGTTAGATTTTTGTTATTAAAACAAAAATGCGATACCTTATATTAATAATGTTAGTTTAACGTCCTCGTTTTATAAATAATAAATAAAGTAAGTCGGTTATTTCAATTATCGTGTCGAGAAACGTTAATTTAAATTAATTAAATAATATGTAGAGTATGGGTGGAATTAAGGGATTATTGGAGTTAGGAATGATTTTGGCCTTAAAGCCTTTGGGCTTTACCTATTTAAACCCCTAAAACCCTAGATTTCCATCCTTATCATTTCACCATCATCATTCTAATCATTGGCACACCTACATACACAACATAGATCTCTTGCACACCAAATATTCCAATTCCAAATTCATCACTCTCTCCATTTATTCAAAAACTTATATTTAAGGTATGTTAAAAATAATATTCGTTTCCTTTCTCATTTCGTTTCCATCTTATATCTAGTAACAAACGAATACACGAACCGAACCAAAACAAGTTTACATGAAATCAAATAACCAAATGAAAACGAGATCTCGGTCAAGCAAATGAACAAACAAGATATGAATATATATATATATATAGGGTAAGGTTAAAATGAAAACCCATTTGAGTTGTAAAAACCCGCGAAAACCCTATGTAACATCGTTTTTTTTCGTTACATGTAATATATGTTGTAACATTTAATACAAAACATCGAAACATCAAAAAAAATGTTTTTCTATTTTTTAACATTTTTTTATTAATTTTTATATATGTTTTCAGTATAGAGAAAAAATTATATTTACATTTACATTTTTTATTCAATTTAATTGTAGACCAAAAGATTTAAACATTAATTAAAAACATGGAGTTGAGAATGAATTTCTAGAGTTATCACAATGGGTTTTCATTTTATACTTAGCCTATGTATATATATATATACACACACATATACATACAAACATGAGCAATTAGGTATAATCAACTGAGGTGGAAGCCCGACGTGAAACGGGACCTGAGCTCCGGTGAGGGTGGGTTTCCGGTGAACGGAAAACGGAAACGAGATCCGAGGTGAACTCAAACGGCCAAATAAGGCCTGGATCTGGGTTCCGGCAAATAGAGAGCCGCACGAAACCCTAGACGCGGCTGCTTGAACCAGACGCGAACCCATTTCGCGCGAAATCAGAACCAAACGCGAAAACCTATGCGAGAAAATCTCATTCGAAACCCTTGAGCGAAAATCTTATGCGAAATCCCGTGCGATTTAGGGTGATGCGACGCGAATAAACCCACGTAACTCGGTGCCGTTGAGGTAGTGGCCGGGGTTAGCAAGCGACAGTGACTGGGTGAAGCATGATGGAAGGCGACGGGGGTGGCGGTGTCTGGCCGGAAGGGATGAAGTGGCGGCGTGGTGGGTGACCGGAAAAAAGAGAAGAAGAGGAAGAGGGAAATTGGGGTTGGGATTGTTAAATACTTAATAATAATAATAATAATATTCAACATAATATAATAATAATAATAATATAAGTCTAAGGATATTAATAAATAAATAAATGTTTAAAAAAAAAATTACATAACCACTAGCTTGTGATCTAGTGGAAAAGGGTATTACTCACAACAACCAAGAGGTTGTGGGTTATAGCATCACTTGAGACATGTTTAATTTCTTTTTCATACAAAAATTTTTACACAACCCAAATTATAACTATATAAAAATTAAATTGTTTAAACTCAACAAAATACTCTTTTTATGTAAGGCACAAAATAATTTTCGCCTTCGTCCAAAAGTTTTTTTGCTTTTTCGGAGCCGGCCCTAACTTAATAATGAATAATGGGGTTCCTTGATAGTTATTATTTTTTTTTTTGTTGAGAAAACAGTAACAACAAATTTACTCTATTTTAGGCTTTTAGTCCATACGTCTTAAATTTTTATTATTATTAAGTTATATAGTTGTAGGCAGGCTGTATCACTTTCACTTTTTAGTCTTTGATTTTTATGAATACGGCACATGGTTATTTTCAAATGGGGGGTGTTGTAGACTTATATTCCCCTCTTTTGCTAATTGCCAGTGACCAATTTTGACGTGTTTTTCTTAATTTATCAAATTTTATTTATTCTTAAATTACACCAAAAATTAAAGGCCATCGATTTCCATGTGTTAGAAAAACATTTCTTTGTTAAAGTCTTTAACAAACATTATACTATATATTAAAGAAAAAGAACAGAGACAATAGCAACTTTTGCTACAACAGAGTTATGTACATTACATATTTAATCCTTTAATGTGTTTGATTATGTACATATTTAGTCTTTTACTTTAGAAAGGTTTCATTTTCATCCCTGAATGTGTTTTAGTTTGTGTACAATGTAGGAGCCTTTGTCTGACTACAGTACTCAGATGCCGACCATGAAACATAGAGTACAACATGCTACGGCACTGCTTTTGTATTGTTATTTTCATTGTTTTATTCGATTTATATACGGGGTGATATAATTTAATTTGAGATATTTAACAAAATGTAGGTTGTAACTCTGGTAACGCTGCGCACTTAATATATAAATAGTTTGAGTCTATAGGAAATTTACAAATTTGTGTTTGGTTCATGTGTTTTTTTAGTTCTTGTGATTTGTTTCTTTTATTAAAGAAATATTAACTTGTCATCTTTGATTTTTAATTTTTTATAAATACAACACATGGTTATTTTCAAATTAGTCGTTCAAAAAAAAAAGTCTGTTAATACTTTAACTTGAGTTGTCTTTAATGCCTCTTGACCATATAAAAAAATTATGTTCTATTTGTTAACATTTGCCATATTAGCTTGAACGCCCCAAACATTAAAATCCTATGGCCTTATAGACTTGTCCCTCTCTTTTAATGCCTAATCTGTTTTTAAATTTTGTTGTATCGCTTTTATTACTCTTAAATTAAACCAAAATCAAAGGCTACTCCACCAAGTTGTCAAACCAAAAGCAAAAGCCCCAAGAACATATATTTGCTTAGTCTTTTAACAAACATTTTATATGAATCAAATGCGCCATGTTGACCACATATCTAAAGTAAAAAAAAAGAAAATTTAAACCAAAAATTTCAAATATATATTCTTCTTTTCTTTTACAACACCACTTATATTATTACACAAAACCTTAATTAACTAATTACTTAATTACAAACCCAAAAATTACAATCAAATTGCAAGATTAATGCTTAATGCAAATGAAGCCCAAACTTGCCAAGTATGGATTCCATATTATTAAGTATTGCTAAGCTGTTACTCATCCACTCGTTCGATCTCTGCACCTTCATCTTCACCTCATCCACAGCCGTCGATCCCACCTCCTCCAATCCATCCACACACGTCTGCTGATCTGTCATCGCCGCACTTATCCACGTCATCATATCCGCCACTTTCGCCTCCGTCAACTCATCACCACCGCCGGCCATCGCCTCCACCGACTCACTGAGTCGACTCACCGCGTCATCGAACAAACTCGCACAGTCTCGCAACGCCGAACCGGTTCGCAAATCGTTCGACTCGGAAATCAGCGTTTTCGGCAAAGCGGAAACGTTCGTGAGCTCGGCGAACGTTAACCGGAGCGTGAGGTTGAAGATCGTCACCGGATCCACGGCGTCGCCGGAGTTGATTGAGCTTACGTCGGTGAAACACGTGTCTGGATGTTGCGTGACGGCGCAGACGGTTTTGATTGACTCCGATGACTTCAGAGACGGCGGTTGGTTAGGTTCCGGCGGTGAGGAGTGGTGGCGGTGACGGTGGATTGCTGTGGTGGCGGTTATGACGGCGGTTATTACGGCGAAGATGGATAGAGTGAGGATAACGATGGCGGTTATACGGCGTGAACGTGACGGAGAGTGGGAGGTGATGGTAACGGCGTTAGTGGTTTCGGCGTCGGTGGGGTTAATTTTGCCGTAGCCTTTAACGAGATTGACGGAATCTTCCATTTGTTGAGAATGTCGTGTAGTACAAGAGAGGAGATATATAACGACTTTATATGCTTTTTTTTTTAATATTTTAACTTTGAATATAAAAGTGTAAATTAAGGATAAGTTAATGATTTTTAATTAAATTAATGGTTTTCGGCGAAAATAAAATAATTAGTCGAATTAAGACAGTGGGGCTTCTCAATTATCAAATGTTTTTCTTTATAACGGTTGGTAGGAATGGACCAATTTTTAAGTATGATTTTGACACGCGTAATTGAGTATTAGCGGATCACAACTATGGAAACCCAACAAACCTGAGGGCCATCTCAGCAAACCACCGACTACTCTCCAGAAGTTCGTATAGGGCTGTTCAAACCGATCGTCGCTCGAACTCGCTCGCCGATCGTTCGGAATTTGTTCGGAAAATGCTCGCTTGTTTTTCCGCTCAGTTGTAAACGAGCCTCTCCGCTCGGTTCGGTTTGTAAACGAGCCAAGCAACGAACAAAGGTCCGCTCAGTTCGATTCGGCTCGAATATTTTTAATTCATTTATAAATATATATTTTGTTTTAATAATTATCTTGAATATTAAAAAGCTGAATATTATATATAATATCTTTATTTATTAAATATTTTCTAGTACTTTAAATATAAAAAATAATTATATTTAGTTTTCAATATTTCAATATTAAAGATAATTATAATAATAAGTTAAATATTTGTGTATATATATTTATATAAATAATTATTTTTTAATTATTAATTATTTTATTACATTATATCCAACTCCAAACTTCAATTTTATCAAAAATTATAAGGTACTACTAGTTTTTTTAAAAACTACTAATTTATTTTCATGCATATTATATTCAATATCAAACTTGTTTCTTATAAAAGAATTTAAAGGGAAAAAAAAGAAAAAAAAGAGTAATGCTCCGAACTCGCTCGATACCGCTCGAAAAGTGCTTGAAAAATACTCGGTTCGATTTTGGTTTTGTTCGATCTCGGCTCGGTTTGATTTGAAGCGAGCCAAGTAAAGAGCAAGCCATCGCTCGGTTCGGCTCTGCTCGTGAACAACCCTAAGTTCACATTTCGGACCACTCGCATACAACCTCTCTCCTCTTCACCAATATTTACGGCTTTCTCTCTCTCATAACTTTCATCGGGTAGTAAAACCCGAATTCAAATAAAGTGTGGGTAGGGTTGAAAAAAAAGGTTTGATAGATATACCTGACAGGTATTAGGTCAGGTATGTGATTTGTTTTATAATCTTTCTTTGATATGGGATGAGTATGGATCAAGTGATACCTGAAACCAAATGCACGTTGACTCGAGGCATAAAAGTCTAATTATATACCCAAACATTTTTATTTTTTGATTTATTTATTCCGTTAGCCCTTTTCTATTAATGCTTTATTTTAGTACGTTCATTATATGAGAAATTAAAATTTGTTTTAGGATATGTATCTCTTGATATTATTTGTATATTATATGTTGTGAAATGTATACATGCATAAAATTATAATGACATTACTTATGTAAATAAAAAGAATACAACAATTATAACGGTAGAGAAATTGTACATGGAAATCTCAATGGATACATGGAAATCTCAATGGATATTTCTTAACAAATTTACGACCGGGTGCATGTCTGGAATTAGCAATAGCTGGTTCAAACCTGGCCCATTGTCATCCCTATCCAAGGGTCTCAGGTTCAAACTCTTTCTAGGTTCAGAACTTTGGCGAACATAGCCATTAAAAAAATGAACTCGGCTAGTAAGAAACTAGGTAAGACGAGACAGTTACAAAGTGGTCAGGAAATCAACTCCCAAGTGCAAGTATAAGACCAGGCTAAAGAAACACTCGAAAACGTACCACACGAAACAAAACAAAGAGAAGTTTGAAAGGGAGCAAGGTGATAACAGTTGGGTTTCGTAGGCCTTTTGGTGTAGGGTCGGTTTATTATATGAAGTCCAAAGAGGAGACGGGTGCGGGCGGCTTGGCCCAAGCCCAGCCCGGTTTAGATTTCTTGTTTAATAATTTATTAGCCCTAGTTCAATCTCTATTTAAACCACATTATATACTTGTAATCATTGTCACTCAATAAAGAATATCTAGTTGCCACCCGTGGACGTAGGTCAGTTTAGACCGAACCATGCTAAATCCTCGTCTTCGTTTATCGCTTTCGTGTTTGTGTTCAGTTCGTGTGTGCATTTAATCCTAACAATAACAAACTCTCGTAAACTGATCCAAAAACTAGGGGTGTTCACGATCTAGTTTTAGTGATTTTTAGGTCAAACCGTTGGTAACGGTTTTTTATTGCCAAAAACCGTAACCGGACCGCTTAGATTTAAAACCAAATCGAACCGTTTCGAACGGTTTGGTTCCTGTTCGGTTTCACGGTTTGGGCTTTTTTGAACTTTACATAAAACTAGTAATTTTCCCGCGCGTTGCGCGGTAAAATCGGTCGATAGAACCCGGGTGTTGCAGCGACGAGTTAACGCGAATTCAGACAATATTAGCTACCTTTATGACGGTACTGGAACTAAAACAAAATTGAAACAAACTAATAAAAATAAAAATTGAGGTGGGTCAATGGTGTGGCAGTGAGTCAACGCGAATTAAGCCGGCATTAGCTACGTTTGTGGCGGTACTGGAACTACAACAAAATTGAAAACAATAAATAAAAATGAAAATGAAAATTGAGGAGGGCCAATAGGGTGACGTTGTTCGGTCCCAGACGTTAAGGTAGCGACTCTACGACACTCGTATAACATATTATAATGTTTTTTGTTAACATATTTAAACAATGTTTATTCGATTAATAAGCTGAGTGTTGGTAAAGCCCGATCGTTGCAGCAGCGAGTCAACTCGTATTCGGGCGTTACGGTGGTGAGCAGGCAAAACTGGGGCGTCAATAAAAATCTGAGTATCCTGGTGGTGGGTCAACTCAAATTTTATCGATTTCATTTACATTTGTTACGGTATGGGAACTAAAATAAAGTTCGGTAAAACTCGGGCGTGTGTAAACCCCGAGCGTTGTCAGGACTGGACATTGTGTAGTGAGTCGGTAAAACCCGAGCATTGTCAGTCTCGGACGTTATGGCGGTAAGTCGACACGAATTCTGTAAAACAAAAAACAAAATGTTTGTTATGAATCTGGAACTTAAAAAAAAGCATTGAACCAACAAAACAAAAAAAAATGTTGGACCAACGAGGTGGTGTCACTCGGCCCAATCAGAACTTTACAGCACCAACCATCAATTTTACTATATAATAGTGATTTACCCGAGCGCTACGCGGTAAAATTGGTCAGCAAAACCCGGGTGTTGCAGTGATGAATCAACGCGAATTCAGTCAATAGTAGGTACGCCCGTTACAGTATTGGAACTAAAACAAAATGGAAACAAAAAAATAAGAATAAAAGTTGAGGTAGTCCAATGGGGTAGCGTCGGTTGGTCCCGGACGACAGCAGCTAGTAAAAGCGAATTTAGTTAGTATTAACTACGTTTTTTATGGTACTGGAACTAAAACAAAAAATAAAATCAAAAAGTAACATGAGCGAATGGGGTGACGTCGCAGTCGGTCCCTGACGCTGAGGCAGTGACTCTAGAGCACTCGTATAACATATTATAATTTTTTTTCCTACCATATTTAAAACAATGTTTATTTGGTCAGTAAACCTGAGTGTTGGTAAAACCTGATCATCGAAACATCGACTCGACTCGTATTCAGGAGTTTGTGGTGGTGAGTCGGTAAAACTGGGGCGATGGTAAAAAATCGAGCTTTCCGGGGGTGGTCAACGCGAATTTCATAGTTTTTGTTTACATTTGTTATGGTATCCGAACTAAAATAAAGTTTGGCAAAACCCGAGTGTTGGTAAAACCCGAGCGTTGTTGGTATTGGACGTCGCGCGATGAGTCGGTAAAACCCGAGCATTGTTAGCCCCGGACGTTGTGGCGGTAAATTAACACGATTTCAGTAAAACAAAAAACATAATGCTTGACTGCTTGTTACGAATCCAGAAAAAAAAAACACTTAACCAATAAAAAAATTAAAAACAAAATTTAGCACCAACTAAATAACAAAAAACACAAACATATTTTGAAAGGCAAAAAAAAAAAAACAGTAAAATAATCAAAAATGAATCTTGTGGCACCGACGTGTCTACCTTACTTCTATACGAAACGTCGAGTCGACTCGTATTCGGGCGTTTGTGGTGGCGAGTCGGTAAAACTGGGGTGCTAGTAAAAAACCGAGCTTCTCGGTGGTGTGTTAACGCGAATTAATTTGTTACGGTATTGGAATTAAAATAAAGTTTGGCAAAATCCGGACGTTGATAAAACCCAAGCGTTATCGGTACTGCACGTTGCGCTATGAGTCGTTAAAACCCGAGCATTGTTAGCCCCGGATGTTGTGGCGGTAAATCAACACGATTTCAGTAAAACAAAAAACATAATGATTGTTACGAATCTAGGAAAAAAACAAAAAGAAAAAACATTTAACCAATAAAACAATTGAAAACAAAATTTTGCAACAATTAAAAAATAAAAAAACAAACATTTTTTGGAAGGCAAAAAAAAAAAAACAATAAAATAATACTTGTAGCGCGGACCGTGTCATTTACTTCTATTAGATAATGAAACTGTTAAACTAGAAGCTGTATAGAATTTAATCAAATTGTCCATAATATAAGCTTACGACATGCTTCCAAAATACATAAAAGAAGTTTAAAAAAGAGGGGCCAAAAGGCCCAAAACAACAATAAGCTTTAAACGAGATGTGAATACCGGTGCTCAAAACAACTAGAATACAGTTGATGTGCAGCATGCAATATTAACAATACTGAAGAGGTAGGTCCCAGCAGAGCCCAGTTGGACCCGCAAGACTCACCTTAAACAGGGACGTCTGCGCAGAGACCAACTGGATCCGCAGGACCAACCATGCTCAGAGACGTGACGTCCTTACGCGCAGTACGCAAGCTGGTCCCGCAGGAAATGCCTCCCAATGGTGAAGGACTCCGCCTGTCCCCGCAGCCTCGGATACAAGCCATTAGGGAAGGCCACCCGCGCAGCATGGCTACACGCACAAGGCACTTAGCTCTCAATCGTTCAGTGTCACCTGAAGGAATGAGCCAAGCCGGGAGCAATCCCGCACAGAGGCGGGAGGGGGAATACTCCCGCCCAAATAAGCCAGTCCGTATACTGAAGGATCTTTTACTGTACCTGACGAGGTATGGGCAAAAGATCTGATCAGAGATGCGACAGCTCACTGACAGCAGCATGGCAGACAGCACGCCACAGCACTGTGACCAATAGCCGCCGCCTACCCACCAACTCCTGCCATACCACGTGCCTAGCCTGTAGTTGGCAGAAGAGGAAGAGTGCACGACACGCCTGCTCTGTGTCAGCCGCTACCTATCCACCACTCACAGGCAGGGCACGTGCATAGGTTACAGTTGGTAGCGTGTTGGGCCGGCTAAACCCCTTGGAAACCTACCTTCGGCTATAAATACCACAAATGGTATGATCATCTCATCTGATCATATCTTATCATATTATCATCATATATACCTGATATCTGCTCTAGCAATCTCTTAATATACTTTTATATTTAAAGAGCAATCTAGTCTGATTCTCACGCCGGAGGGTGGTCACAAGGAGGAACCCCCCCCTTCTCAGTGACGAGCTCACGGTGTCTGTTTTGCAGGTTATCAGAAGAACCATCTTCCAAGGGTCTAACCCCTCGTGGGAAACATCTCTCCAACCCCCAGGTTACCAGTAACCTGCCCGGGGTCCGGTTAGTGTTTCTTCATTGGCGCCATCCGTGCATAAAGCTAGAACTACAATTTTCTCCAGTTTTTTCAAAACTTTATACAAAAGATGGTTAGAGAAATTCCGGTAACCACAACCCCAGCTATTGGGGGGAATACCGGCAACACAGTTTTTACAAACACTACTCCGGCTACCGAAGCCGGAGCAAGTGAAGTAAATTTTACGAACACTACCCCACTTACTAAAGCAGGGGCAAGTGCAGTAAATGACCGCCTACTGGGATCCACCGATACCCAGTTTGAAAAACGAAGACTCCCCCGCCAGACTCTCGACGAAGTCAAGGCATGGGCGGAGGCACGACAAAAGGAATTCCAGGCTGAGTTAAATGAACGCTTGCGTTCCGTGCAACAGGCCGACGAATTCGAATACTGGGAGGATGACTCGGAGGAATCCGACTCCGACGCGAACCCTTGTCATAAAGCAAAAGGGAAGCGTAAAGAAACGGAAACCCAACCGAAAAGGCATTTTGGACAAGCCTTCAAACCAAAAAGCATAGATGGAAGTCCACGAGACTTCTCTAAAACGTTCAGACCAAACGTTACAAATGCAGGAACGTCCAAATTTGCAAGGGACATTGCTGAAGCAATTGCCCCGAAAAGTGCTAAACAAATGCCTAACATAGGCACATATGACGGCCTATCTGATCCAGACGATCATTTGAACAGGTTCATAGCGGGGGCAACCGTTAGCAATTGGACGGAACCCACGTGGTGTTACATGTTCCAAATGACGCTGGTGGGGGCTGCTAGGGCTTGGTTTGATCGTTTACCGGTTAACCACATTTACGACTGGGCAGACTTCCAGCAGAAGTTTAGCCAACACTTCAGCCAGCAGCGAAAGTATACCGAGGAGCAATGGACAATCCTCAAATGCACACGGGAAGAAGATGAATCTCTGCCAAACTTCATCACTCGCTTCAACTCAAAGAAGTTAAGTTTGGGCAATATCAGCGAGGATCTTGTTCGCGCAGCCTTTATCCAGGGCGCGCAAGACCCAGAGCTTATCCGCACCCTAACGGGTAAAGATGGAATGCCATCCACATGGGATGGCATCATGACAGCAGCCAAACGCTATGCGGAAACGGAGAAGCAACTGGGTAGAGACCTTCCGCAGAACACAAACCTTTACACCCAGAGGACGAGAGAGGACAACGTCCTCACCGCCCGATTGAACAAAAAACGGAAGCAAGGCATTTGGCAGTCAAGGGTAAACTTTGACACCTCATCCGGCTTACAGCACCGATTGGGTGAAAGGGATAATGTAAAGCCGCACCGGAACTCCAGATGGACGCCACTTACCAAAAGCGTCACTGACATATTTGCTACTGAGGAGCTCCCATGGCCAAAGCCTCCAGTAATCCGGCATCGTCACGATGCTGATCGGAGCAAGTACTGTGACTATCACAGAACAAAAGGCCACAACACTGAAGAATGCATAGACGTAAAAGACATGGTCGAAACATTCGTCAGAGATGGGACGCTCGCGCACCTCGTGGCGAAATAAAAGCTAGGCAGGCGAGTGCGTATAGAACCCCAGCTGGGGAAAACACGAACCAATTCCAGCTTCAAAAACGAGACTACATGCTGCGTAAAGAACGAGATCCCGAACCAGGTGCGTATCGGCTCGATGGCACTCCCATCCCAACATGGAAGGGAGTTCAATTACACAGTTTGCATGTAATCAATTCCAATTTGTAAAGAGAAGGCCAAGAGCCACTTCTAATGGAAATGATTCTCTTTAAGAATATCGAAGCTGATGATTTTACATTTATACTTTTCTGGACACTAATATGCCGGTTTTCACCGCATAATTACGTGAAGTCATTGCATGGGAAGGCGGTCCTACCCGCACGAACCCAATAACGTGACAAACCTTCACGCAGGTCAGTTGAAGGGGAAAAAGTTCAGCACCCAAAAATGAAAGTGCCGGTCTATCCGCATGAGTCATTAAGGAAACTGAATAATAACCTGTCAACAACCGCGCGTCGAACGGTTAAAACTATCCAACACTGGTGACGACATTCACATTACGTGAAGTCGTTGCGTGGGAAGGCGGTCTTACCCGCACGAACCCAATAACGTGGCAAACCTTCACGCAGGTCAGATAAGGGTAAAGTTCTGCCATCCTACTAAGTGCAAGTGACGGTTCTACCCGCACAATCACGAAAGAGGAAGCAAAACTTCACCTATTATCAACCACGTTCAAAGGTTAACTTATCCTCAAAAGATGAGAAAAACCTACACGCAGGTCAGATAAGGGTAAAGTTCTGCCATCCTACTAAGTGCAAGTGACGGTTCTACCCGCACAATCACGAAAGAGGAAGCAAAACTTCACCTATTATCAACCACGTTCAAAGGTTAACTTATCCTCAAAAGATGAGAAAAACCTACACGCAGGTCAGATAAGGGTAAAGTTCTGCCATCCTACTAAGTGCAAGTGACGGTTCTACCCGCACAATCACGAAAGAGGAAGCAAAACTTCACACCTATTATCAACCACGTTCAAAGGTTAACTTATCCTCAAAAGATGAGAAAAACCTACACGCAGGTCAGATAAGGGTAAAGTTCTGCCATCCTACTAAGTGCAAGTGACGGTTCTACCCGCACAATCACGAAAGAGGAAGCAAAACTTCACACCTATTATCAACCACGTTCAAAGGTTAACTTATCCTCAAAAGATGAGAAACCTACACGCAGGTCAGATAAGGGTAAAGTTCTGCCATCCTACTAAGTGCAAGTGACGGTTCTACCCGCACAATCACGAAAGAGGAAGCAAAACTTCACACCTATTATCAACCACGTTCAAAGGTTAACTTATCCTAAAAAAGTAAGAAAAACCAGCACGCAGGTTAGATAAAAGTTAAAGTTTAGCCATCCTACCAAGTGCAAGTGACGGTTCTACCCGCACAATCACGAAGGAGGAAGCGAAACTTTAACCCACTATCAACCACGTTCAAAGGTTCTTATTCTGAACACTTGGAAAATTGCTAATTTAAACTAAGTATGCAAGTCATAAGTTTATAAAGCAAGGAACCCAAAGAAGGAAATAACAGTCTTATACGCAAAAAGATTAATATTTCAATGATGTATTACAACAGTGGCCGGGTAACTACCCGCCTAAAAGAAATCTATACAAAGCTAAGTCTATCCTAGCGGTGGGAAGAGATCTTCAGGATCAGGCTTCAGGGCCACCTCCGCTTGGACCAGCACCGTCTGAGCGTGGCTGCCCAAGGAAAGCCTTAAGGATGTTTAGCCCATCATCAGCAGCAGCAGCCTCATTCACCTTCTCCACCACTGGATGCGGGAAGGCAGCGTACGGGTTCACAGCTTGGTCATAAGCAGCTTCAGTATTAACATTGAATAAAGGGAAGTTGGAGGGCGGAAAGCCTCTCTCAGCAAACCCTAGACCAAGCAGGAAGCCAGTCTTCTCCCCATCCTCATGAGAAGCGTTGAGGGCTGCGCTCATCGCATCGTCATAAGAGGTCTCTGAAAGGACCCGACGCGCAACCTACAAAAGAATACAAGTTAGAACATTTTCTAATTACGAGCGGAAAGCGTAAAGAAAAAGATAAAGATACCTGAGGCAACGCTTCTCGAAGCAGCCATTGGAGGGTAGCTTGACTTTCTTTGTAAGCACGTTCAGCTCCGTTTTTATCAAGGTTGGCAAGTTGAACTTCCTTGGCGGCAGCCTCTTCGACGCTTTTGAGTTTCCTTTCAGTGCGGTCAAGCACCCCCCTCTGGTCAAGGATCTCTTGCAGCTTCTTGGCATCTTCCATTGCCAAGGCGTCATGAGCATGCTGAAGAGCCTTTAATTTGCATTTAAGCTGCTCATTCTCTTCGCGAAGCGGCTCAACAACAGCTTCAGCCTTGGCAGCCCTCTCAGTTGAGTTTCGCGCAGTCTCCTTGGCCAGCCGAAGCTGTTATTCTATTCACAGCTTGGGCAGCCTTGGAGCGGGCCTCGAGTCGCGCCTGGACTTCAACCTCGAGGGCCTTGAATGCCTTCTCCTTCTCGGCTGCGGCAGCGGCCAACTGCCGGTTCTCCTCCCGAAGAGCCCGCGCTTCAGATACATCTTTGGCGCGAGCTGCTTTTAACTTGTCGTTTTCACGACAAAGCAGCTCGACGCGGGGCTGCGTCCGGGCCTGGAGAACCCGAAGCTCATTGGTTAGCCTACCCTCTTGGTAGCTAGCCATGGCTTCCCCCAACGCACCATGAGGAGCAGCGTGGCGAGCCCAGTCCACGCACTCCACAGGGGTACGAAGGGTTGTTCCTCGGCGTATGTTCCATCTTGGAACATACACTTCATTGGAATCCGACACTGCAAAAGAAACAAAGGCAGTTAGGAAAAGATGATAAAAATATATAAGGGAAAAAGAACCCTACGTACCTGTAGGGTCAATAACAGGCCGATAGCCGCCAAACCCATCACCTGAACCTAAAGGAAATCCATCCAACAGGTCAGGCAGACGGGAAGGTGGCATAGATCGGCGGGAAGCCTGGCGCATACCTGATGGTCCGGCCGTCGGTGCCGGTGGCGCAGGTATAGTGGCAGCCGCTGTGGTAGCCATGTTTGGCGCCACCTCCTCAGCAACAGTAACCGCCGGCTCCGTGAAAGATGCTGTAAAAATTGCACTCACGGCCGGCGGAGACACCTTCTCAGCTGGAACAGCCTCAGGAAGGCTGGAACCAGCGGAAGCAGGCGTAGACGCCTGGGTCGACGCCTCGGAAGGCTGACCGAGCCTACCGTCATTGGCGGGGGAATACTTGCTCCAACTCCACCCTGGAATGCGTCAACATCCACACCTGCACAAGCAAAAGTGTTAGAAAAATTTATTTGAAACAACAAATCTAGACAAGAATTATGGGGGTACTCACGGGGTTTCTTGAGCTTGAACACACGGACGAGCGGGGGCGAACCCGATGGAGCCGGCCTCTTGACACCGGTAACCGTCGTCGTCGCTGCCTCCCCGGAGGTAACACCTGCAGCCTCCGGAGCGGTGGTCTCCTCACCACCGGGCTTCCCCGCCACCTCTGCATTATCTGACTCCGAGTCAGATAGGACTACCGGGTCGGCCGTAGAGGCCACCTTCTCCTTGCCCTTCCCGACGGCAGCCTTTTTCTTCCGCACCAGTGGAGGACCTTCTGCGGATTCCTCAGAAGAAGAAATGTCATGAACTCCAGCAGCAGGCACAGCATTGAGAGGTTCAGGGTAGAAGATAGGCTTACCTGGCCGTCGGTGGCTCAGGATCTCTTGGCCTGGCGGGTAAACCTCCACGAACCGACCCGCGGTCTGCTCTAAGATGGGCAACTCGTTCTCGTCCAGAGCACGAGTACCCATCCGCGCGGGACCATCTTCCTCCCGCGGGTTCAGGAGCGACTGAAGATCGTTCCCCTCTGAAATCAACAAGAAAGTTAGTAAAAATCGAAGTCAGCAAAATGAAACAAGACGTACCATAAGGGACAGAGTTCGAACCATATTCAAGGACGATCGGAACCTTATCCGCATTCGCCGCCTTCCACACCCGGCTCATCCCCAACATCACCATCGCCGACTCCGGAAAACGGAAAACCGGGGACTGGACCCGGGAAATCTTCGAGAACCATTCCGCCTCCTCGTAGTTGAGGGCGGGAAGGTTCGGAAGCGCCTGGCCATTCTTGAACTTCATGGCGATGGGGATGGCGGCGAGCGGATATGAAGAAGAACTCTCTTCTCCATGAGCGAAGACTCCGCTCGGTGGTACAAATCTTTAAACCCTTGATACGGGTTGTAAGAGTGTACCACCCTTGGATGCACCTCCATGTATAGAAGGTCATCAGGCGATCAACGAGGGGCTCAAGGCCCAGTATCCGGCACACCCACTCAAAGTGCCGGACCTTGGCAATGGCCATGGGGTGCACCTCTGTCAGGTGCACACCGTGCCTCTCTAGGACACGGTACACAAACTTTGTCAACGGAAACCTAAGGTTCCCGTAGACAAAGAATGCAGCATAAACCCCGATCTTGCCACTAGGGGCATCGTACACAGTATGGTGGGGTTCAGGAAACTCAGGCTCGAGAGACTCGAGCATGAACTTCCTGATGATATACTGGTACAGATCGACAGGAAGAGAGCACTGGCATTCGCCAGCAGTTTCTGGTCATCAGCATCATGAGAAGACATGGTGGAAGAAAGACGAAAAGAGATTTCAGGGTAATGCTTTACTGAACAGAAAAATTCGCCGGAAATTACTTGAGAAGAAGAGATGAAAGTGGAAAGTGTGAATTGCAAATAACCCTCTCCCCCTTTATATAGTAATCGCAATTAATGCGGTGAATTTAATGCGGAGGAGAGAGAAATCAAATGTGCAATGAAACTATGACACGTGGCAAAAAGCAAGCTGGCAACAGCTGTTGAAAGGACGTGTGCCAGTAATTTCGCGGCCACGCGCCCGAAAAATCGCCCCCACGCGCCTGAAAAAGCGACTGGAATGACCATGTTCTGTCACGTCACCATAACTTCCTGCACGTCCTGACACAGTCAGAAGAAACCGTCGCACGACGTTTCAGAGGTTTATCTTTTCACCAACTCTTCGAATTTCAAAATTCAAAATTCGAAAGTATTAAAAAGTAAGCGGGAAAATACCCCTTACCCCTTGGCAAGCAAGTAACCGTAAGACGGATGCGGGTACAGTGTAAAGGCAAAACCCTTCACATACCTAGCACCCGCAGGGAATTGAAGCCAAATAAACCTTGGCAAACAAGTAACCGTAAGCCGGCTGCGGGTACAGTGTTAAGGCAAAACCCTTCACATACCTAGCACCCGCAGGGAATTGAAGCCAAGAACCTTGGTGAACAAGTAACCGTAAGACGGATGCGGGTACAGTGTTAAGGCAAAACCCTTCACATACTTAGCACCCGCAGGGAATTGACGCCAGGAATACCTTGAGTAAAGTAACCGTAAGACGAGCGCAGGTACAGTGTTAAGGCAAAACCCTTCACATACCTAGCGCTCCGCTGGGAATTGAAACCAAGAAGGATCTTCTGGGCAATGCTTGCGGAAACGGAAATAGCATCCCCGCATAGCGGGAACATCGAGAACTACGTTGTTTGAAGCTCCAGGATGGAATTGGTGGTCTTAACATAATTGATCACTATGTTCAAAACTACCAAAACCTCATGGAAAATACATACAACTGGGACTCAATGCTCCTGACTTGCGAGGAGGTTACAGACCTACCCGCATCATACCCAAAGACCAAGCAGGAAACTCGGGCATTTCTGCAAGTGACAAGGACTTCCGCGGAAAGAATCCCCATGGAAAACCTTACAAAACCCT
>NW_027504391.1:0-27540 GCF_021521415.1 Bidens hawaiensis
CTTTAGATAAAAAACTCAAGAACAAGGTAGGATTGCATGCTAGAGAGAAGAAACAAGAATTTAGATCTTATTTTTCTTTACTTGTTTTAATAATATTTTATGTACTATGATTATTTGAATTTGATGTACTTGATTATTTAATTAAATTTAATAGATATTGTCACTTTTAATATTGCATGATAGTACCTTGAGAGCTGTGAGCAATCAGCTTACGCCCCGGCATTTCCATCTTAGGTTGGGGTGTGACACTTAATTACCTGCAATGGGGGGGGGGGGGGGTAAAATACGTCAGTTATATGCTAGTAAAACGTTTGACTCTAAAATCATTTAAACTATTGTTATAATACAAATATAGTTTTCTGTACAAGCTCAGCGGAAACGTCTTTATGTTTCTGGGATTTGTACCACTGTCATACATATACAATTCAAGAGTTCTTCGAGCCAGGTAGCTCCTTTGGAGAACTAGTTATGACTAATTGTTCAGTTATGTATGTATTTAGACACATGTGTAATCGGTCTGAGTTGCTTTTATTTTCTATCTTTGCATTATTACGTTTTTAGAGATCACATAATCTCATGTAAACGCTTGATTGACTCTTTAAGCTAAACAACTCGTTCATCTTATAGAGTATAAATCTGTTTTGACTATTTGTAAAGGTTTAACGTATTCACATGTATTGTTGGTGGTTCGTTTGAAAACCTTCTTGTATGAATGATGTTAACCTATAAATAAATAGGTTTGCATACATACTTGGATGGTGTTTCTTGATCCAGCTATAGACCACACTGGCCTGGTTTTAACATTTCAAACCACGTTGATAAAGACTGGTTTAGTTTATAGGTTTGAAACTTAATTCTGAATAAAATATTAAATTTTATTATGTGACGGATCGTATCATGATAAGACGGTCCGTATCATGATATTTGAGCTATTGATTGAATTTAATTTGAGACAGACCATATCAAAATGAGATTCGTATATATGTGAGAAGTCGTTTAAAGTTATTTTGACCCATAACAACTTTGAAGATGAGACGAACCGAAAATGATTAGACGATCCGTCTAATATGTTTGTTTGGCCCGTTAAGGGTATAAATCAGGTTAACAAATTCCAATGATTGTTTAAGTGTTATATGAACTTGAACATGAATGAAAACACTTATACTACTTATGAAAACTATTTTGACTAAGGTTTGATTAATAATAGCATGGATACTCACTTAAACATAATAACCAAACTTAAACGAGTGTTTAAACATGGCTACCTTACTTCCAAGCTAATTCAGAACCTAGGAATGGTTTGTGAATGTTCCTAACACCTTTGGAATGCTTGATCAGAACTTGAACTTGACCAGAACCTATACCATTGGCTTGTTCTTGCTTAAACACACTTAAAACACTAACTTTGATCTTTGAATGTGAGATTGATTTCTGAGATGATGTGCATGAAATGGGCGTTTAAGGGTTGCTATTTATAGGCCAACCCGCTTGGATGAGTCAGCAATGGGTGAAAGACACGTAGTAACCGATTTTGACATCTCATGCCGACACAGACTTTTAACCGTCTAATTATGAGACAGTTCGTCTCATAATTGTGGCATGCCCCTTCTCAAAAGGTAGGCTAGTGAGACACCCCATCTCAATTAGAAACCTTTGGACTTGGGTTTGGTTTGATATGGACCGTTTAATAATGAGATGGTCCGTCTCATTCAACTTTTGCCTAATTGCATAATAGACCATGTACTTAGAGTTTGAAAGAATGATTGAATGGTCCCTTAACTTTGAAAGTTGGTAGAAATGGCATGGAAGTTTTTGAGATTTTACAATAATCCACCTAAGGTTGGGATGTTACAGTCAAAAGGATTAGTAAAATCTTCAAACAACAAATGTTTATCACTGTTGCCAAACCTTATCTCCCGCGGCACAATCAATAACCGTGTGTATTATAGCTAGAAACGGTCTACCCAATTGACAATTAGTTTTGTGTATTTAACACTTTTAACATACTCCAGTACCAAAAAGTCAATCGGGTAGAGTGAGAATCCTCTACTTTAACAACTGCGTCTGTTACCGTGCCTCGAAGAAGCGTATGAGTCTGATAGGCTAACATCACATGGTTTCTGCTTTTTTAGAGGACCAAATTTATATAGATCATAAAAACTTCTCGGCATGATACATACACAAGATCCTAGATCTAAAAGGGCCCGGTCAAATTGAAGTCCTCCAACTTGAATTGAAATAAGGGGCATTCCTAGAACTTGGAGTTTGCTCGGGAAACATGTTGTGACTGGTTCTACTAAAGCTAAAGGATATGGGATGGTATTAGCCTCTATACCTTATCCTTGACTTTAGTAGCTTCTTCATTTTAACGGTTTTCAAAAAAAAAAGTTTTATTGTAAGATTGTATTGTGAAATGGTTTCTAGTTCGCACTCGATTAGTATCCGAATCATCAAAAACGTCATCCACCACCCCCATCAACTAAATGGGATGACTTTCGCACTAAAAGGATACGATCATTTGAAATTATACTTACAACATTGATGTGCACGTTCTCAGAGATCGAATTATGATGTTGCGGATTCACATCGATATCACTAGGTAGCTTGCACGTATTCTTATTGACTTGATCCACCTCTTCTGCCAATTCCCCACTTGTTTTTCTAAAGTAGCTTGCACGTATTCTTATTGACTTGATCTACCTCTTCTGTCTGCCACTTTATTGCAATCGTTTTATAGTAAATTATAATTGAGCTTCAAATAAAAAAAAAAAAGTAGCTTGAGGTTTCTCTTGAATCTCCATCTTTGGCACTTCTTGTTCGTATAATGCTTGTGTGCCATTGTCGTCAATAAAGCCATCATATCATCGAGTGTGGTAGAGCTTTGCAGATTACCTTAATCTTGATTTTGGTACTATATAGGCTCTAAAAATCTCACTCGACGTCATTTAAGGTAATAAAACTGGAGACTCTAAACTTCTGAAAATTGCACTAGCGTCCTGGGGCAAAGCTTTATGGGCTCTATTTGTTCTATCTGTGTACAAATTGGCTTCCGTTTGTTCTATCAGTGTCAAAACAGATATTTCTTTTCCATCCATTCATTGGTTATTGATATAAATACTCCATGAATTTTGACTGTTAGTAAAATCTTTAGATAAGGTATATATTACACTTTTTCTTTGACTAAAAGAATTACTTTTCAACACATATATACATAAAATTGGACTGCTACATAGCACACGATACCGTAGTTTTAAAACGTTATTATCTAGATTTGGAATGAGATTTAAGGTATATATGCTGTAAGTAAGATTTGATTAAGAACTATGAACATATATATCCTAGACCACACTTTAATTAATTAATTAATTAATGATTAAGAAAGCTACAATTATTACAACAAGACTCATATTCTTGTACAAAGATATTGGCCAAAGCTGCATCATTTTGCCTGTAGCTGCCCCAACATCAAAGATTCATCCCCTTTTCTTTGCTTTTCTTTCTCTATCACCATTTTTTTTCCTTTCTCTTTTTAGATTTCTATCTTTATCATCTCCCACTTGCCCTTCTGGTTTCTCATTTATTGATCATACCATATTTCAAATCCAATAATCCTTATGGACATCAATGATCAATCAGTCTTATCTGAATGTTCCACCAAACGTTGGTGTCCAGAAATCGACCGTTGTTTCGTGCGTTACGGGAAACGTGCTTGAAACAGGTACCAAACATAGCCCGCGACTTCTTAGGTCTTGTCTTGGCCCTTCTGGTGGTTTATCCGGAGTCTACACGAGCATACGAATATATGTTAATTAAATGCAAATTAAAAACACAACGTTCTGGATTAATCAATAAATTAGTATTTAAAAGTTACCTGTTGCTGTTGTTGCTGTTGCAAGATGGGAGCTCCATTTTTCATGTATGGAGTACTTAGAACCTGGAATTCATTAAAATTTAGGTGCAAAGATTAACATTATTTTCAAATGAACATATATATGTTTTAAAATAATGTTATACACTTACACAAACTTGTTCATGTAAGAACTTGATATAGTCAATAGCTTCGGACAATACAGATGCTGTATCCGTCTGTAACAAATGAATCATTCAAACAAAACCCATAAATAGTTATTTAACTAACAAATAACTTTATATAAACATATGTGAGGCATAACTAGAAAATTGGTAATTTGAGACCGTATTTTCAGTGATTTTCAACCGGTTGCAAAAGTCCTCATAGGTAAAATCCTGATTGCATTACGACCGGTTTGCGGGTTTGTGACTAACCCATCATTGTGGCCGGATTGCAAGAGTTCGCATGATAAAAATAAAACGTTCATTTTTCTAGTTTTTAATATATTAAAAAAATTAAAGAAAATTGTATTATTCTAGCCTATATTTTATAAAATTAAAATATATATAAATATGAACAGGTTAGTTTAATTGTTTGTTTATTTATAATATACATAGATAGGTTATGTGTAGTTAAACGATACAAAATGGTAACAAAACGTATGAAAACTAAAACCTAGTGTAATATTTTTTAATGCATATAACTAAGCGTTTTTATATATGTAAGCTAGAAACGTAAATATAAAATAAATGTACTTTTAACTAAAAAATCAAGTGACATAAATTTATTCTTTTTTATCTTGTAAAAGTTTAGTATCACGTAATTATTGTCAATGTATATATACATTTTTTAAAAAGCTAAGGATATTGAAAAAAACAATAAAAAAAATCTGATCATACTTTTCCGAAAGGTGAAACTAATTGTTGGAGTGCAGTGATTCTGTCCCCCATCTTCTCTTTTTTCACCTGAAAAATCCAAACATAGATTTCTTTCATTCTGTGGACATTAGAAATCAATTAAATAAATAATAATTGACCTAAAATTAAAAGCAGAAACAGATGATATTCTTCTTGTTTTTTTTAAGAAATGACCTAATCACCTAAATAGTTCGTTAACGAAATCCAATCATTGAATAACTGTAATTTAATTGAAGTTACGATATTGAACAAGTAATTTTCTAGTAAAATAACAATAACAAAACTGTAATAAAATAAATTAATAAATCGATAATACCTTAAAAGCCTGTATAGTTGATTGGTTTTCGTTTCGGGGTCTTTTGTTTGATGATGATTCACTAGTGCTCTCTTTCACTACTTTGGATGTAATCTGTTAAGTATATAAAAATAAAAATCATTTTCTTTTCTCATGAGATTAACAAAAAGAATAAGAAAAGTTAGGGTTTGAATGAAATTGTAGCTATAATAATATTGGTCATATATATTTCTTATTCTATATGTTACCTTAGGTTTATCCTCAAAGCTTGATAAAGGTAGTTGCATTTGTAACGATGGAAAAAAGCCAGACCGCATATCGTTTACTCCACCCGTAGCCGAAGCATTCCAAAACCTCGCGTTGTTAGCAAAGTGCAGCTGGTTCGCACCCATGTCCGGCAACTGCGCTTTTGAAGGTGAGTTCACCACAAAATCTTGAGGTTGAGAGGAATATTTGGACCAATTAGACGTTGACAACTCACTGCTGCCGCCGGGTACATTCAGGCCGCCGTAGCTTGACTGATACAAGGAATAATTACTCATTCCTTGATTTTGTTCAAAGCTAGAATCTTGTTGTTGTTGGTTGTTGTGGTCTGAACCGAATAAAGTTTGCATTATTGTAGAAGGGGCTCCATATAAATCCATATTTTGAAAGCTTGAATTTAATCCTTGGCATGTGATTATGCTTTCGGTGTCGCTATCCGGTACTGGTTGATCCAAGTGGAAACCCCTAACGTTAATTTGCTTGAAATCTGATGATGAATCTTGTGAACTGGCAGGATACATCTTTTGCGGTCTCCATAGGTTATTTTCAAGCGGAATATGGGTCGTGTTTGAGCTCAAACTATCTTGATCTTGAAGTAGATTCCTAAAACCACCATCACCTTTTTGATCTCCACGACTACAAATTAATTTAAAGTAAAGTAAATAAATTTAATTTGCAAGTGATTAAATGTTTAAAAGAAATACAATATTAATATATGTGTGCAATAAAGAAAAAGATAGTTATCAAGAAATGTTAGTGGACATACAATAAAGATTGATTCCAATCCAACGACTGTGGAAGTGACTGTGATGGAAGTCCCAACTCCATCATGGGTAAGGTGGTGTTAGCGCGCGTGTCGCCGCCACCAGTGTTTGCCGCTGTCGAGGTGGTGGTGGTGTCTCCGGTGGTGGTTTGGGTATCTTGGAAGAGATTGATGGAGTTGGTGACAGAAACTGAATCTAAACAAGGTCTTGCTCTTGAAGATGAATTATCCCACCAATTATCGGCCATGGATGCGGTTTCAGTCGAAGATATCGATTGGTCAGATGATCCTTTGTCAAATGAAATGAAAAGGGTGTTATTGATCTTGGTATTTATATGAAGTTGAAGATGAAATTTGGAGTGTGGGTAAGGGTAGGGGTGGGAGTAAACAAAGGAAATGACAAGAATATCGTTGACTTTTGTTGTTCAAATGAGATAGTAGACAACATAGAATTCTTTGTTGAAATCAAATTCAACTGGTCATCACTAGCTATAGATATTTTTTCAGCCAATCTTATTTCATTCTCTTTTATTTTAATATTGTTTTTTTTTCCTTTTAAGTTTTTTTTTCAAGGTATATATGTGATTTGTTTGGAATTTTGCCAATTAAATAAAAACAATAATATAACAAAAGTATGATTATAAAGTGGTTTGGTTAGTTGAAGTATCACGACAGTGTCATATAGGTAATGGTGTTTTAACTAACATACTCGTCAACTAGGGTATTGTAGCTTAACTATCACCCCATAATGTGGGGTAGCGTTGTAGCCGATATAATTACGGGTGCACCGTCTCAGCTTTAACGCCTCTGAACAACCAACCTAAAGGTTGGAAAATAGTGAAAATGAGTTTTTTTATCTGACCAGAAATGCGTATTTTTTCTCATCAACATTAGGCATAAATAATTGTATATAACTGTTATTAATGCAATTATAGTCTACTGGGTTTACATTCAATTGTTTAAGAGTTTCGTAAAGAACTAAACCGTGTCTAAAAGGATGTAAGATGAATAAGATATTGTTGTTCGAAGTTGTGTGCTTATAACTTTCAAATCTGCTAAAATGTGGAAACTTGTCCCAATAGGAGAAGGATGGAACTTTGATTGATGTACTTCATATGTAGAAGAATTCCTTAAATATTGTTTTCTTAGACAAATGAATATATACGCACTTGTGGCGTGGAATATGGGCACGATGTGGCCCTTTGATGGTGCTATTTGCACACTTGCATCACCGAGAGCCATTTTTATCTTAAGTTGGTTGAGAGGTTGAATCAGAATTTATTTGCAAGTTTGAAGGGATGTTTAGAGACACCCACAACTATATGAATGGTGTAATAACAAGGCAATAACACAATACTTAAATCAATGTATAACTACTAATTATACCAATTAAATCGCTACTAAAGATGTTTAATACAACTTAATTTTTCTTGTAATTAGGTTAAATGATTTGATATCTTTTGTCATTTCATATGACTATAAAACAAAAGTGTTACCTTAGTTGGAGATACACTTCAAACTCCACAATTCATAGAAAACATAGAGAAAGCTTTCCATCGGTCTTTTCTTTCATGTTACTTGATTCTTAGTCATTATGGGTGCTTGAGTCTTCCCCGGTGTACATAATGCTCGGTTGTTGGACCATGTGAATCGACGAGTTCTCTTGGAGACTCACAATAAGTTTTAAGTTATCCAACATAAATCCTTAGCCAACTTCTTCTTTTGTCCTTGCAATTTATTTTATTTAAGTTGTAAAAAGTATTGCTATTTATTATTTCCTTTTGTTTGTCTATTATAGTCCGTTAAAATGTGTTTTATTTATATTATTGAACTAGCTTTTGAACCCATGTATTAGAAGGGATTAAATTAAATTAGGTCTCTTATTTTAATTGTGATTCTCAAAATAATTATAAATTAATTTAATGTAGATTTAATGGAAAAAACAACGGGGTTAACAAAAGTACTAAAATAACATGATTTTAATGGAAACGTCAGGTGTTGATTTACAAGAAATTTAAAAAAGGTACTAAAGTTGCGTAGTTGGTTAAACCGCATGTATGAAAATAACCCTTAATTCAATAATGAATGAAATCCATACTGTGCTAAAATCCACTTGACAAGCTGGTTTTGTCTCATGGCCCGTGGATTGCTAAAATGAATGAGATGAGGGATTAGAAATTAAGATAAATGTAATCCTGGTATCTAAACTTCAACATTTTCTTTTATTAGTATAGTAAGATAAAATAAGATGTACTGTTATCTTATTAAACACATGTAGTTTTTTTCATTTACAATACTTATAAAATTTTGAAGAATCAAACAAAACTAGACTCATATTCTTCGGTTTAAAAAGACCATACTTCAGTTATACACCGAGCCCAAGGTATAAACCAAAAGTCTTTTTGGTTTTGAAGCAGGTTTATCATTTCTTTAGCTTAAAAAACTATACCATACATGTATCCAAAATTTATGATCTTTAATTCAATACTTTGTGTTAAAAATAACATTTTTAATTGTTACTCGTTCGATCATGGTTGAATGCAAAAATATACATATCATATTGAAACGGTGAACCAAAGTGTGTGTAGCTTAATTGTACCAAAGGGTTAGATCATGTGACGTCTCTTATAAATGGTGGTGGTTCAAGCCTTATGATGAACAAAACAATATAGATTTTGGAGTAGGTTATGGGTGTGTCAATTTTAATGATGAGTCTAACTTTACAAGTTTGGTTAGCTATGATAAGAAGTTTTAGGGTTGTAAACGAACTAAGCGTTCAGCGAACAGTTCGTGGAGAAATTCATTTATGTTCGTTCGTTTTAAAATATGAACGAACATGAACAAGAAATTTCATTTGATTAGTTAAACAAACGAAAATGAACAGAACATTCATTTATTCAATTGTGTTTGTGAACATTCGGTAAGGTATTCATGAACGTTCGCTCATATTCTTTGTATATGTTGTTCATGAAAGATTTTTTTATACATTTACTAATTTTATCTAACTATTTGATGTTTTTGATGCATGTTTTATAATCCCGGTCTTTGTTTAGTGTATTTTGGTCTTCTTGTAATAGTCTAGGGGTTGATATTGTAATTACAGATTGCACATTCGCTAAAGATGTTTAGTGAATGGGGTTTTGTTTTTTTTTAGCCATATGATAAGGATTCTTTAGCGCATTAGTTTAGTTTATAATAGGCCATTCGCTAGTGATGTTAGTGAATGGTGTAGCGTATGAAGGCCATTCATTATGCTTGTTTAGCGAATGGACCAAGAACTATAAATAGGTTGTAATTTATGTTCTAATTAACGATTGAGTCATCTATGAGATATATGTGACCAAACTATGTTCAAATTCTCTCTGATATCACACACTTACACATAATAACCCTAATTGATCTAATTTAACTATAATCACAAGACTAAATCCTAAGTTTATGCATGAAAAATGATGAATTGTGCTTCTTCATGTATATTATTTACTATATTACCCGTAGTATAAAATAGGAGAACTATATTCTCACGTGTTTTTTGCATTGTTCCCATTTTCATTCTCATTATTCACATGGAAGAATACATTGATCTCTCAATCTCTATGCTCCATCGATTTTATTTTTGTGAGTTTGTGTTCATGAACAGTTCGTAAGCACATTCATTTCCATAATGAACGAACATGAACATAGAATCTCGTTCGCTAAATGTTTGTGAACCATTCGTAAACACATTATTTCCTTAACAAATGAACATCAACACGGTCATTTGAAACTTGGTTACTATTCTATGAGATATTTCTTGTATTATATATACAAAATAATATTTAACTTTACATGTTTTATTAACGGTTGTAACTATTACTATACCAAGGGGTCTTTCTGATGGACTGCAAGCACGATGATTACGATGCTAACAAAAAGATAATTAATTGAAAAGGGGAAATTAAAATGGTCATCGTTAATCCATCATTGATTACTGAAAGATTACCGATGAACACCTTGGCTCAAGGAAGACCAATAACCATCAAAGCTTTACTAACAAACACCCAACGAGATTTAGTCGGATTCCGAGGGATTTGATTGTCGACGGTAGTCAGCATGATAATGCGAGGTTAAAAGCGTGATAAGATAATTGCTGACGATTTTAGTCGTTTGTCTTGCGAACAAGTTGTGACGGGTATCCGTCGATATTTTCGAGTCTAAAAATGGCAAGGTCTTTGTATTTTAGAAATGGTATATTATTTTTTGGGCTTGGTTTCTAGGAAGATTTTTCTTATTAATTGGAATATGCGATATTGAATCTTGTCATATGAGGATAATTTTAGTTGGTTTCCTAGAATTTTTGGTCTCAGAATTTAAATAATTTCCCATTTGAACACGCATAACCTTAGCTTTAAATATAATCCATTGTTAAGGATTTGGTATATTAACAAAGTTGGGAATCCACACGATAAGCCACTGTGATTCCCCAACTCTTTGGATGAAATGAGACACTACTAAGAGGTGGTTTCTCATGTGTGTGTGTTTTCTTCAATTGCTACACACGTAAGGGTTTTTGTTATTAAACATTTTTTGCTTAATCTGTAAAATAAATAATGTAAGACACACATTAGGTCATGTTTTCCCGTGCGTGCACATATAAAGGCAATATAGTTATACAATAAAAACGGTACAATTGATAAATCTTTTTAAATACGTTATATGATTAGACTTACGTATTACATATAATAATGAAAAATGAAAAGTTCATAAATCACTAAAATTACAAATAAATTGCAAGTTTTATATAAAATAAATTGCTACAGTTTTACTGAAACATTAACAAACTATACCTTGTATAGCAACAAAGCATTTACAAATCATATACAAATTTTTTTATTTGAATTAATTGTTAGTTTCCCTAACCATTGATGAGACCATCTGATGTCTAATTATTACTTGTACTATTAGCTACAATTCACAACAAAAATTAACCAAACTAACCATGATTTAATACCCAACACTTGTCTCATTCATTCAGTTCAATTTGTACATTTATAATCAGTTAAATAGATTGAAAGAGAGAGAGAGAAAAGGAATGAAACATTGGTTAAATTCATTTCAGCTCGATTTCAAAATAATAAGGCTTTTGTTTTCGTATGTTACACCTATATTGCTAATCAAAATACTGGACAAGGAGTGTTCCGGTTTCAACTGGTCCATACGAAATTAGTCACTTTGACCTTCTACCCATCCAACTTATGTTTTGATCTTGTAAATAAGATTTTTTGGTCAAAATAACCTAAAATAATCTAATCAATTGGTTTCTATCCAACTCGTTAATGTTTTAGATCATGTTTTAATCATGGTAACATCCAAATTTGTCATTGACAAAGGGATCTATTGCACGCAACTTGGAACAAAATATAAACCATGAGTCAATATACTTCAGGTTTGTGAGAAGAGTAAATAAGTCATTTGGGCAATCACAATCAATAAAAGTGATGATGCAATTAACATGACTTTATAATATGAATCAAACACCCTTAGTTGTAATCCATAATAAGACTAGATAATGATAAGGCTAGATAAGAAATGTTTTAAATCTTAATTAAATTTTAGTTTTAAATTAATAAATTTAATTAGAAATTATATGTTAATACATGAGAGTGCCACTTGGCTAACTACTAGGTCAACTAAGGGGTTTGTGGTTCAACCAACATTTTTGTTTATTATAATAGTAGATTTGCAATTGTAAGACGGTTGATATCTAAGATTTGGAATTGTAATGTACTTTATCTACCATGTGACTTACCATGACCTAATGTGACTTAATATTGCCTAAAGTAATCCACTAATACATGAAAATTCCTATTAAGACTTAATAGTGCACAAGTAATCATGTGAGTGCCTTAGAACACCAAAATTGCATGACATGACTTAACATGACTTTGTGTAGGTAACCATAGCCCGCTAATAAATAGCAACATCCAAGAGTGTACAAAATAATCATACACATGTCTTTAAACACAAAAAAGGGCTTGCCGTTACCTAATGTGAGTATTTGTAACCTAAGCTAACCCACAAACACATGGTAAGGCTAGTGAACGCAAAGAGTGTAAAAGTAATCATATGCATGCCTTTAATACCAAAATGATTTGTCATAATTTAATGTCGTTTTGGGTAATCAAAAGGAACCCAATAACACATAGCAAAACTCGTTAAGGTAGGAGAGTTTACAAGTAATTGTATGTGTCTCTTTAACACCAAAATGACTTATCATGATCAAATGTGGCTTTGTGTGACCCAAATAAACCCAATGGCACGGGGTAAAGCCCAGGAGTGTACAATTAAACATATGTGTGTTTTTAACACCAAATGACTTGTAATCACCTAATATGACTTTGTATAACCTAAACAAAAGTAACAAACCTTCTAACAAAACGCCACGACTCGTTAAGGCTCGCAAACGCACAATTAATCATATGTTTATCTTTATAACTAAATTGACTTGTGATTACCTAATGTGTCTTTGTGTATGCGAAAAAACGTAATAGGCTAACGCAGCTTGCTTCGCTCTTCAAGCTCCGCCCCCAAGCTAGCAATCCGAAGCTAAGTCAAATATGAGAATTGAAATGATTTATTCTTTCTCGAAGAATAGGTTGAACAACACCAAGTGTTGATCCATCGAAGTAGAGAGTATGTGTGAGAACGGTTCGGTTCGGTTATTGGGTGAAACCCAAACCGAAACCGAAGCTATCGGTTATTTTATAATACCAGCCGATCGGTTTTCGGTTATCCAATTATTCGGTTTTCAGTTATTTTCGGTTTCGGTTTCAGTTGTTTTTGGTTTTTTTATTGTGAGTAGGCATTAAAAAAATTCAAAAAATGGAGTATCTCATATATATTGAATTCAAAATACAAAAATAGGCACGTGTTACGTGGAACCAAACAAATACAAAGTTGTTTGGGTAATAGAGTTTAAAATTCAATAAAGTTTTTAATTAAAAGAACACTAAAAGTTTGGCCTGAATATTCGTTCATGATCTTATTTATCTTCAAAGTTCAAACCCAATCTTTTGCATCTTTATAATCTTCATGACCGTCAATGGTAGATTCTTTTGGTGTTTTGTTTCCGGTCATAACATCTTAGAAAAAACACATAGAAAATATATGTTCGATTAATCGGTTCAGTTCGGTTTTTTTGGGTTTTTTCACTACAACAAAAAGGGTTTTTTAGTACGCACAAAAGCGTCCTGAAATGCTATTTTATAGGACCTTTCATTTAATATGACCAACGAGAAAAGCGTTTCATGTAAAGGGGTCGTAATAAGTCCCCGAACTCAAAAAGCGTCCTGATATCCCAAATAATATTATGAAACCAATTTTATGGTCGCATAATATATCCATTAACAACCCAAAAAGCGTCCCAATAAAAACATATTAGGACATTTTTGCTATGTTTCGACATGTGCTTACGTAATTGTAAACTTTTAGTACACATACAAGCGTCCTTAAAAATAATTTATAGGACCCTGATGATGGAACATTATAGTACCAAGAAAAGGGTCCTAATATCTCAAACAAGATTATGAAACTAAATTTATGGTCGCATAATATATCTATGAACAACTTAAACGTCCTAAAAAACATATTATGACACTTTTACAATGTTTCTAACGTTTAGGACAAAAATTAAAAGTCCTAACAAATCATATTATACAACCATTTTTTAAACGTCCACACACACAATTTTACTATATAGTTATAAACATCTAAATATTGAAAGAAATAAAACTTCATCATAACAAAAAAACTATACATAAATAAGTTATAGCATTATCCAACATAAACTCTTGTAACATTTAACAAAAAAATTAAAAGCAATAAAAGAAACCAGCACCATAAAATCCCGAGTCATAATGCGTACGCCCTCAATCCTCACGGACTACCTACAAACAAACCTTCCATGTATAAGCATTAAGTTACATGTTATTAAAATTATTCGTATCAGAAGTTTAATAAATACATACCGAGATGAATGGACATGGCCATGTGATGGATGCACCAGTACAATCTTGAATTGTGGAAAATAACCCCATATGGTCTCACCAACTTTTCATCTATTTTTATTGGTACTTGAACATTTACCTCACACCATTTTGGTCCAATTTCTGGACCACCAAGTAGCTCATTTGGGTCCAAGTTCTTCACCCATCCTCTTGCTACAAGCTCAGTAGGGTTTAGAATCCTTTTGAGGAAAACTTCATCTCCGACCTAGATTTTAGTTTTCAACAAACATGTATATATTAAACTCGAGTCATTATAGTGCAAAAATCATTTCACTCTTATATATAGTTAATATATATGTAGGATTTCAATAAGGTTGTTATATCTGACCTTAAACATGTGTGGACTGTCATTTTATATGAGTTATTAATTATGTTTCGAAATTACATGTGGACTTGCCTTAAACACAACCGGTATAAGTAAATATTTAGTTTTCAGAAGAATTCTCGGTAATCACTAACAAAGTCCTAAGTTCTATTAGTATATACATAATTTCAAATAAACTTGCTTATTATTACTTCACAACTGTTATTACTATTTTCAAGCTAAAATAGAACCCACTAAACATGAACTTTAAAACTTACCAAGTCCCTTATAACAGACAATTAATATACTTGATGTGGACGCAATCAACAACACATGTACTACGTTTCGATTGGGTCAGACCTGCAACCAAAACATGTATCAATAAAGTGATGCTTTTATTTAACTATAAACATTGGAGCATTATTACCCAATTCAGTGCCTAATTTCCAACCACATAATCTTAACCCATATATTGCAGGATTTTCACTCATATCATTGCTTAATTTGGACAAAAAAAAAGGTGCAAAGTTCGACCTATAACTATACAGAGAGTTTTAACCCCAAAACATTTATGTTTAGTTATAGAAAATTAAAAAGATTAAAAACTCACATTTAAAGATCTTGTAATTGCTAAAGTTATTTGCATGCATCCATTTCTATCACTACGTTTGTGAATGGAATTTTTCTTGATTTTGCTTTCAATTATAAGAAACTCATAATTATGGTATGTCTGGTTTTAGATATAGCGTACCTATTCACCTAATTTGGTAAAATATAATAAACTAATTAACTTCTAACGTATATGATGTTATTATGCTAAACCTTTTGTATGTATAAAGAATTTCAACATCTAATGTTTGTTGGTAATTTCTATCTAAAAGAGAAGGCCTGCTCCCAAGATGGGCGAGTAGGGAGGCCTATGTTTGAGTAATCCATTATTTGTGTTAATAATTAAAAAGAAATGTGGATTTTTTTTATGACATTTCTATTAAGGTTACTTTTATTTTCTTAGACACCTCACACTATTTTACATATTAGTCTAACCTAATTGACTAAATGACTCATTTATTTATAAACAACTCAAAATAAGAAAGCCGTCATATGTACCACTACTATGCTAAACGCAAAGTAAAGCTAAAAACTATATATTAAAATGGTATACTAAGGTGGCCAAGATGGTGTTTACCTTTAATTGAGTCGTTCATAGTAAAGCTAAAAACTCGCCTCCAAATCGAACTGCTAGAAAGAAATAAAGACTTGATGAGATTCAACCAAAATAAATTTAACCACAATATTACAACTAAAGGTAAGTGAGAAGCTTGTTAACAATGAAAAAGACCTCTGACTTCAATTTCTCATCAAATACATAAAGTTATAAATTAGACGTAAATGTTTGCGGGTCAACCCGACTCAACACATACGAAAATGCCCGTCTCTACTCGTCAACTGACAACATTGCCACCTCTAGAATAGGGGATTGATCATTAGTCACCTACAATCCTGGTTTCAATATCAGAATAGTACTACCAAACCGTTCATGAATATTAATAGTTTCTCATTTCACCTTCAATTGCAACTTAACACGAAAAAATTAAGTAACAATAATAACAATAACAATAGTAAGTCATTTGGGAGATTAAACAACTAATGCAAATCAAAAAAAGAAGAACACATAAACTTGATTGTGAGTTAAAAGGTTTTTAAGTTTACTAGCTTTTACTCGTTTATACAATTAATAAACATGTACACTGATATTTTTTAATTACAGATCATTTGTTAATTTTTAACCATGGGTCTTTTAGCCAAAGGTCAGGCAACTCAATTAGCTCCCTAACTGGATGTGGGATGAAAAATTTTAAATTAGTTAATTTAAAATTAACAACAATTGATCTCTAATTAAAAAAAATTAGTGTACATGTTTGTTAATTGCATTGACAATAGTAACCAGATATAAAAACTGAACCATATGTTAATAAATGAATTAATTGAAAACCACCAGTTTTGGTTTTTTAGTTTTTTAAACGTTTGGTTAAGGTTTTGGTATGAGGTGAAAACCAACCGGTGCACACCCCTACATTTGCATACCAAATATAATTTACAATTAACCAACCCATTACCGACCCCAACCAAGATGTAAAACCAATTAATCACAACCAACTTAACCAAAACCACCGGTTGTCATTGTCCAGTTAACTGAAATTTGGGCGAAAACCGATAAACATGCACCTTTATATATGAATAAAATTTCACATTCTACAACAGGAGTAAAATCTGAACACCGTTCATCCCTAATCTTATAAATCCTAAAACCCCAAAATCAGATTCTTCGAAATTAAATAAAGTTTAACGTAACAACAAAAATCACAAATCGGTTTCAATTCAAGTCCAAAGTCTCATCCTCAAGTTGATTATTTCTCAATTTTTCTTGGGTTAATACGAAAAAATCAAAATCAATTTAAGTTTGCTGGAATTACTCACCGCGATGGCTTTAGGATGATGTGGATTGACGTTAGCCATCGAGATCAGGGCATTTGAACCGAGAAATTGAGCAAATAATTTATGGTTTATTTCTTATTGCAGCTTCTATCATCGTTACTGAAGAGGTATGTACCCGCCTCAACACCGAGCGAGGCGGGTCAACCCACAAGATATAGACAAGAGGCTTGAAATCAAGACATTATGAAGGCACAAAGCCAAAACCTATGCGCATGACACATATCACATATGCTCATGCATCACATGCTCAGGCATCATATGCTCATGCATCACATATGCTCAGGCATCACATATGCTCACGCATCACATATGCTCACGCGTATCACATGCTCACGCACCATATATGCTCACGCATATCACATCTGCGCGTGACGCATCCGCGCGTGACGCATATCACATGCTCACGCATATCACATCTGCGCGTGGTGCATATCACATGCTTGTGCATATCACATCTGCGCATGAAACATCTGCGCGTGAGAATAAAGAGAAGACCTCGCGCATCCTCAGGATAGGAGCATATCACACATGCACATAATCAACCCCGTCCTTATCCAAATCAGGATAAGGACAACCTTGATTGTGCACGTCAGACAACCTTCCAGAAGGTATCTTTTTAAGGAATAAGAATATGCTGATGTTGACAGCTGCCAATGAAAGGCGGACAACTCAGCAAAACCCATGTGCAATAATCAATGAAAAAGCACCAGGTGTCCCAAGGACACGTGGCGCGAAGCAATAGGAGGAGGCCAAAAAGGCCCTAATTGGGTCTGAGCCCAATCATTGGAAACCCTAGCACTATAAATACCACATCAACTCCACAAGGAGAGGGATGCCCTATTACACAGTATTAAGCTATATTAAGCTGATACACTCCAATTCCTTACTCTCAGATTATTATCTTCTCCTACAAACTCTTATTCTCACACCGGAGGGTTACCCCAAAGAGGACCCCTCTGTCCCTTTCTGAGGGGTAAGTTTACGGTGCTGTTCATTTTGTAGGTGGAAGAATCCAGATTCAGAGAACCATCGGTGAAATAGCATAATCACACCCGAGGAAAGTTGATTGTCTACCAGTGAGTCGATCCACGTTTCTTCATTGGCGCCATCCGTGGGACAAGTGTTAAGCACTAAAACGCCTTCACAAGTGTTAAGCACTGAGAATGTCCAGTTCAAAAGCCCCAAGCCACTACACTACAAGGGACCATCAAACAGTGGCAAGTACTGTGAGTTTCACAAGTCCACAGGACACAACACTGATGCATGCCACCACTTAAAGGATGCAATTGAAAAAGATGTGAAATCAGGCAAGCTGGCTCACCTGGTGAAAAACTCAAGACCAGAAAATGAACAACCAGAAGGAGCCTCAGCCAGCAAAAGGTTCAAAAGAATCTGTGTAGCCGAGGGAGGAAGGCAAGGGCAAAGATCAAGAAAGAGAAGCGCGCAAATCCAAGGAGATTGGCGCGAGCAACAAGTAATCTTCCCAAGAATCAGGGGAGGCCCTTCTATCAGCAGTCCTCTTGTCATCACTACACACATTGCTCATTATGAAGTGTCAAAAGTCCTGGTGGACACTGGCAGCGAATCAGACATCATGTATGAGCAATGTTTCAGGAAACTGGATCCGGCAGACCAAGCAAGGCTTGAAATTGTGAATGCACCAATCTCTGGTGTTTCAAATGAAATCATTCATCCCCTAGGTCAAATACAATTTGAACTAACCATGGGGGATGAGAAACACAAGCGAGCCGAAGTTGTCAACTTCTTGGTCTTGCCCACCACTTCATGCCACAATATGATCTTGGGTAGGGGAACGATTGCCCAATTCAACGCCATACCGTCGCCAGCGCACGACGCGTTGGGGTTCCCAACACCAACAGGTGTAACTTTTGTATACCGAGATCATTTGTGTGCAGTGACAAGTACTCCGCGGGAAGGGAGAATGAGACCTCCAATGGCAGACAATGCGCCAGAGGAATGGATTCTCAACCCAAAATTCCCGGAGCAAACAATCACAATTGGCGCTACTATATCAGACGACACGAGGTTGAGAATGAAAAGATTGCTCACAGCATATATGTCGGTCTTCGCGTGGCAACACTCCGATATGACTGGGGTTCCGCGAGAACTGGCGCAACATTCTCTCAACACGTTCAAGTCTGTAGAGCCAATTGCTCAAAAGAAGAGAGTCATGGGGGATGAGAAGGCGAAGGCCATGAATGAGCAGGTTGAGGATCTACTGCGCGCAAACATCATCCGCCCGATACGATACCAGACATGGGTAGCCAATCCTGTGATGGTAAAGAAAAGTAACGGGTCGTGGAGGATGTGCATTGACTTCAAGGACCTCAACAAAGCATGCCCAAAAGATTGTTACCCCCCTCCCAAACATCGACGCAAAGGTGGACTCCGTGGCGCCATTCAAGCTCAAATGTTTCCTGGATGCCTACAAGGGCTATCACCAGATTCAAATGGCACCACAAGACGAGGACAAGACCGCCTTCAGAACCGACAAGGGTGTTTTTTGTTACACAAAAATGCCCTTTGGTTTGAAGAATGCGGGAGCCACCTACCAAAGACTTATGGATGCCGTTTTCAACGAGCAAATTGGAAGAAACCTAGAAGTTTACGTGGATGATTTGGTGATCAAAAGCAGGGAGGAAAAACAAATGCTCAAAGACATCGAAGAAACCCTTGGGCGCCTAAAGGAAGTTAACATGAAGCTCAATCCGAGCAAATGCACTTTCGGCGTACAAGAGGGAAAATTTCTAGGTGTAATGGTCACCAAGGATGGTTTCAAGGTGAACCCAGAAAAGGTGGAGGCCATCCTTGACATGCCCTCGCCATCCACCATGAAAGAAGTCCAAAAGTTGAATGGGAGATTGGTATCAATCAACAGGTTCCTAGCGAACCATGCAAGCAAATCTACCCCATTCGTTAATACATTGAAAAACTGCCTAAAGAAAAGCCAATTCAAGTGGACTCCTGAGGCCGAGCAAGCTTTCAGTGAGATAAAAGAATGTTTGATAAATCTGCCCGCGCTCACAGCTCCACTTCCTGGTGAAACTTTGACATTGTACCTATCAGCAGGAGAGCGCGCCATCGGCGCAGTATTGTTGGTGGATCGCAAGGGAATCCAAACGCCAATATACTATGTGAGTCGGGTGCTGACAGATACTGAGACGCGCTACTCCATCATGGAAAAGTTAGTTTTGTCACTAACACACGCGTCGCGCAAGCTTCATAGATATTTCAATGGTCATCCCGTTGAAGTTCTGACTGGTTACAACATCCAGCAAGTCTTGCGGCGTCCCGCGCTCTCAGGAAGGCTGACAAAATGGGCGCTGGAATTAGGAGAACACACGATCGCTTATAAGCCCCGTCCAGCAATAAAGGGACAAGTTTTAGCTGATTTCATCGCAGAAATCCCCGAAGGAAAAATTGAAGAGGCTCAGCGCGAGGTAGACCCTCCGCGAGCCAATGATGAAGAAAATGTTTGGAGATTGTTCACTGACGGAGCTTCAAACAACGAAGGGTCCGTCGCAGGCCTCAAACTGGTGGATCCAGAGAATCATGAATATACTTACGCCATCAGGTTGGACTTCAAGAGCACCAACAATGAGGCTGAGTATGAAGCCCTGCTGGCTGGCCTGCGCATCGCGCACAAATTCGGAGTTAAAAAGCTAGAGGCCCATGTTGATTCATACTTGGTAGCAGCACAAGTCAATGGCCTTTATGATGCCAAGGAGAACACCATGCCTCTATATCTAGAGCAGGCGAAAAAGCTCATAGAGCAATTTGACTGCTTCAGAATCATTCATATTCCGCGCAGTGAAAACAAATCTGCCGACGCGCTGAGTAAGATGGCATCAACCAGCTTCGATCACTTTGGCAAAGATGTCAGGGTAGAAGTAATGAGCAACCCGTCGGTGGTAGCGAAGTCTGTCCTTGTAACTCATACAACCCCTTCATCATGGATAACTCCAATAATGGAATTCTTGAAGGAGGGAAAGGTACGGGACAATCGCGCACAGGCGAGGAAGATAAGACACAAGTCGCAGAACTATGAACTGCTTGATGGTACATTATATCGACGCTCTTATCTTGGACCGCTCATGAAATGCCTAGATGCTGAGGAAGCAAGCTATGTGATCAGAGAGATACACGAAGGAATCTGTGGAATACATGCTGGCCCGCGCATGGTGGTTGCCAAGGCAATGAGCGCAGGTTACTATTGGCCAGGCATGTACTTGGACGCTTTAAAAGAGATCCAAAAATGCAAAGCATGTCAGAGCTATGCGCCAAACACCATGCGGCCAAAGAACAACTTGATTCCGGTGACCTCCGCATGGCCTTTCCACAAATGGGCAATCGATATTGTGGGTCCCCTACCGCAAGCGCAAGGGCGAGTAAAATTTTTGGTAGTGGCAGTAGACTATTTCACAAAATGGGTCGAAGCCAAGCCACTAGCAAAAATCACAGCCGAGGCGATGAAGCAGTTTATTTGGAGCCACATCATATGCCGTTTTGGCCTTCCCATGGAAATTGTGAGCGACAATGGCAAACAATTCACTGACAAGAAGATATCCAGCTGGCTCAAGGAATTGCGCATCAACCAAATTTTCACTTCAGTATACCACCCTCAGGGGAATGGCCAAGTGGAGCGCGCGAACCAAAGCTTGCTGAATGGGCTGAAGAAAAGGTTGGAGGGAGAATCCCATTCTTGGGTTGACGAGCTACCTAATGTCCTGTGGGCGCACAGGACATTAAGCAAAACCAGCAATGGCGAATCCCCGTTCAGCCTAACCTATGGAACGGAGGCAATGATTCCAGCAGAAATTGGATGCCCATCCCATAGAGTGCTCATGATGAACAAGATTGATAACGAGCGCGAAAGGAGGTTGGATCTCAACTTGCTTGAAGGGCGCAGAGAGGCGGCTATCATCAATGAAGCCAAATACAAGAAAAAACTGGAAAAATATTACAATCAGCGCGTGAAAGAATGCCACTTCAAGAAGAATGATTTTGTCCTTCGAAACAATGAAGCTAGCCGCGCGATTCCCCCGGGAAAGATGTCCCCCAATTGGGAAGGACCTTATCAAGTCTCGGAGGAATTGGGAAAAGGCGCATACGCTTTAAAAGATTTGAATGGAAAGAAGATCCCGCGCGCATGGAACGCAGCACAGCTTAGAAAATGTTTCATGTAAAAATTGTCAAATTTATAATCAAGGCTCTTTAAGCCATTATGAATAATGATACGCGCTATCTTCTCTTAATGTGGATTCTATTACCTTTTGCATACATGTTTCACACTTCCCTTTATTAATTTTGAGCAATATGACAACATTGTATTGACATCAAAAACAAAATAAAACGAAGTAAAACATACATGCGCAAACGCGTTAACGAGTCTTAACTCTAAAACGTCAGGGCCTTAGCCCAATAATATGAGCCTTAGCTCAGGGCCTTAGCCCAATAATGTGAGCCTTAGCTCAAATCACTCACAACATTCATCCTACATGCTGCGCAGCCTGACCATAAAAAATACCTAAGCACAACTAAGGCAAAGCAAATGCCAAAACATAGTTGTTAAGGTCTCAGGTCGAGGTCGCGCATGAAATTGTAATGGATATCTGAGTAACACACTGACACGTAAAGGCTAAAAAACTCATAATTCCCTATAATAAATGCGCGATAACGTCGCGCAAAAGAGGAATAATGAAACGCCAAGGCACGTTTCAACATAATCAAGATATGGCAAAATCACTTACAATATGACAATGATTAAGTATAATAATTTCCTTACAACCTTGTTCTTATTTCAACGTGCAAGCATATCTTATATTCAACAAGCAAACATGCAATATAAAGAGATGAATGGGGAATGCGCAAGATGCGAATAAGGGAAAAACAAAATTTCATTCCAAAGCATTGAAATTTACAAGTTTACAAGATGATGAGATACAAACTACAAATAAAAAAAAAAAAAAAACATGAAGGGCTTCTCAAGTCTCCACGTCGACGTCAGCCTCTTCATCGTCCTCATCACCGCCCTCAGCATCTGGCGCAGCCCACTCCTCGTCATCTCCAAACTGACCATAGTCAAGATGTTCGTCCTGAATGGAGTCGCCTTCTATCACAATAGTGTCAGGAGCGGGTCCTTTGGCCACGCCAGAGCCGCTAGCAGGGGCAGCATTCCCCGCGCCATCATCGCCGCCACCAGCCCCTTCGCACTCGTCAAGTAATTTCTTTAGCGCGCCGAGATCGGGCTGGTCAGCAAGAGCAGATATATGCAAATCATAAGAAAAAATATGAGTACAAAAAGACTTGGAAAATAAGTCAAGGTAATCTCATTAAGGTTAAAATACATGCGCAAGGATGGGAATGGGAGTATTCAAATACTTCTCCCCCATCTCGGCCATGTCCGCGCAGGCAACGTCGAGCTGATAAGGGTAGTCGGATGGGTTCTTCTTCAGCATGCTATATTCACAACCATCCTTAAACCCTTCAGCTCGACCCACCAAGCGCGCTGGCAGCGTTGCAATCCATCACAAGGGCCTGAAACTCGTCTGAGTATTTCATTGCGTAAGCGCAACGAGTCATACCCTGTGAGATTAGCCATTGGCGATCCTGAGCGAGGGAAGAAACAGACGTCTCAAGAGCAGGAATCTGAGAGTTTAACAACTCAACAGTTTCCTTAGTCTGTTTCAGCTCCTCTTTGTCGGACGCTGCTGCCGCCAAGGCTTCTTCCTTTTCCGCTCGCGCAACATCGAGTGCTTCCTGGCTAGAGGCTGCCGTCGCCAAGGCTTCATCTTTCTCGGCCCGCGCGGCCGCCAGCTCCTTCTTCAGGTGCGCAACCTCACTCTCCAATGATGATTTGTCAGTTATAGACTGGACAAGAGCTTGGTCACGCGCCTCCGCGTCCAGCTCTAAGTCGCGCACTCTACGCGCGTACTTGGCCGCGTCCGCCTCGGCCGCCTGTAGCTTCTCCCGCGCAGCCTGTAGCTCATGCCCGCGCTTCACGAAAGCAGCATTGGCACTTGCTCGGTTCTCGCTGAGCTCTGCTTGGAGTTTCTCAGCTCTCTCTCGAGCATCAGAAAGATTCCAAGCAGACACTTTAGCCTCTTGCTTGGCTTCCGCAAGAGCATCACGTACCTTTACGTAATCATAGCGAAGCTCTTGGGAGGCAGCAAAGAAAGCCGACCCAGCAAACAGATGATCGTTGAGCAAGTCCTCGCGAGCGCGGTCCTCCTGAAACCTCCTTTCAGCTGGAGGCACAGAATGAGCCCAGAAGTCCTCACACACACCCATGGACTGAAATGAGCTGTCCTCAGTAATATTCCATCTCGGGCGGTAAATGTGATCGGCTTCCTGCAAACACAAAGTAATGATCTAAGTCATCAAAACACTAATATGGAAGTCCGCGCAGCGGAGCAAAAACGAACCTATACCTGCGGGGATGAAGCAGAAAAGTCAGCGCCAGCCCCACGAGAAGACTGCGCCGCAAAATCTCGTGGCGCTGCAGGGCTGGCGCGGCCGCCGTCGGAGTCTTCAACTTGAACCTCCTCATCCTCCTCTGAAACAGGCCTTTTCTCCTGCGACCTAGAAGAACCAAAATCAGTCTCGCGAGGAGGGCTGCGCGCAGGAGGAGGTGAGGGAGGTCTCGACGCCGCCAGGTCGGCGCGTAAAACGGCCTCCTGCTCCTTAGTAATCCCGATGAGGGGAGATTCAGCGCTTGCAGGAGCAGGAGCAGAACCAACGGCGCTGGCACCGGCGCCAGCAGTGCCGCCAGCAGCTTGTACGCCAGCAATGACTCCTAAGAAAAAATCAACAAAAAGAAATGGTTCTGACTTGATCTAAAAAGAGAAAAGTCAGAAAATAAAAGTGCAATACATACCTTGGCGCACCGCCGTTCGCGAGTTAAACATCGCCATGAAGTCCATTCTTCCCTTTTTTGAGGGTAAAACAGGGGACTTCGAAGCGACCTCCGGCGCAGCCTCGGCACCTTGTTGCGCCTGAGGTTGATCCACCAAGGTCGCCGGCTCTACAAACATTTGAGTGAGCAAAGATTCATTAATAATTCTATCAGAATCGCGCTCATAAAACCATAAAGTATAAACAAAGTATACCTGTCGAAGAGGAAACAGCAGGCGCAGCGCCGCTTCCCTTTTCTGCCGCGCGAAGGGAGGAGGTGGCAGCCCCATACCTCGTGTGGACAGGAGGTCTGCCCACATTTGAAGACAAGGAAAACTTGGAGGTAAACTCCTGGGTTTTCTCAAGTCCCCTCGCCTGAGTAGGAGGATCCTGAACAACAGGGGCAACATCTTTCTTCTGTTTCTTACTGGCCCCTGCGCCAGTTTTCCCCTTAGCTTTACGCTTTAGTTGGGGCACCTCAGCCTCCTCCTCCTCTTCCGCGAGCTCTAGCTCGTAGTTCTCAAGCGCGTCTACAATACACGCAACAGAAAGGTTAGCCAAATCTGGTATTATAAAGGCATAAGCATAAGTACAAAGGCTTACCAGGCGCGTCGCTGTCAAAGCGAAATCCCAGATCAACAGGGATGAACATGTCATCGAAGCGATCGGGGAAGCCAACCTCCCCAGCGCCCAGCGCGACGGAGCCACCCTCCATATGCTCATCGTAGGCGGCGTGGACATACTCCTTGCTGACTGCACAAAACAAGTCAAATGATATCAGCAAAACGAATTATATTCGCGCAGAAGTAATGCAATGAGTTAACTTACACAAGCCGTCAACTTGGATAACGGGCTCAGTCGCGCTGTCAGCCCACCTCCTGCTCATACCAACCCCCACCAGCGCCTCCTCGCAAATTTTCTTGGCGGGGGATGGTTCGGCAGTCAACTTTTTTACCCAGGCGCAAGTTGGGTTCTTGAAGACACCCACATCCGCAGGCGCAGAAGAGATCGCGCGCATGGTCATGCGGATGGGGATCACACCAGCCCTGATATAGAAAAATCTCTCAGACTAGTCATGAAGGCTATTGAATGAAACAGTGGAGCACTTGACCTTCTGACTGCGAGGAATAAATGAGAACCAAGAATCTTGGATCTTGGGCTTATAAAAAAACTGAAAGCGCCGAGGGGTGGGCTCCTCGCGCTGAGATTTGCACATGAACTCAAAGTGAGTCATGCGCACGAGTCCAAATGGATGGACTTGGGATATATGAATCCCATAAAACCTAAGCAGGGCACCCACAAACCTTGTCATCGGGAGACGAAGGTTGCAGTGGGTGAAAAAATGGCAATAAAGGGATATATAGCCGGTGGGCGGGTCCGCCGCCGTTTGCCCGGCCGCCGGCAGCATGCAGCCATACTCAGGGAGAAAACCTGAGAGGCGATAAGGCTGTCAAAATCGGACTGCCTCAGTTTACAGGGGATCTCATCCCACCTCTTCACTGCCTTGGTCTTCCCTACCTCCTCCGATGAGGCCTCAGCAGCCCTCTTCCCCTTGCCGGTCTTCTTCAACGTAGACATTACTAACGATTTCACGCGGCGATTGCTGGGGGAGATTGTGTTGTCTGGGCTATCAGACATACAACAGAGTCAGGCACAAGTTGCTTCTGAAGAACGGAAATCTGGAAGATAGGCACTTAATCGGAATAGAAAGAAAGGAAAGCTCTGAATAAACAACAAAGAAGATAAAGAATAAAAACTCTAAGGCCTTGCTTTTATAGGCCCAGGAGAGAGAAAAATTGGTACTGATCGGACTTCACGCGCCCCCACTCGCAGGTGTAAGCCAACGCGAGCGTGACACGTGTCCCTGACACTGTGTGAGGGGACACGAAAAGAAACAATACAGGTGCTGCCAGAGTTCACGCGCCACCACTCGCAGGTACGGACCAACGCGAGCGCGACACGTGTTCCTGACACTATGTGAGGGGACATGAAAGGCAACTGTAGCACCTCGAGCACACGAAAAGTCTGACACGTCTCCATCACTGACGCATGTCAGCAACAACCAACCACGTACATGGACGATTCGTTTCAACCAAAAGGATAGAATTTCGCGCAACGATGAGTAATAAGAAGAAAAAGACAAAACCCTATTAAAAGAGCAAACGATTAAGTCTAATATCTATCTTACCTAGCTCGCGCGAGACAAGACACACATTAGACTGGGGGGGCTTGAAGAGGTATGTACCCGCCTCAACACCGAGCGAGGCGGGTCAACCCACAAGATATAGACAAGAGGCTTGAAATCAAGACATTATGAAGGCACAAAGCCAAAACCTATGCGCATGGCACATATCACATATGCTCACGCATATCACATATGCTCATGCATCACATGCTCAGGCATCACATGCTCATGCATCACATATGCTCAGGCATCACATATGCTCACGCATCACATATGCTCACGCGTATCACATGCTTACGCACCATATATGCTCACGCATATCACATCTGCGCGTGACGCATCCGCGCGTGACGCATATCACATGCTCACGCATATCACATCTGCGCGTGGCGCATATCACATCTGCGCATGAAACATCTGCGCGTGAGAATAAAGAGAAGACCTCGCGCATCCTCAGGATAGGCGCATATCACACATGCACATAATCAACCTCGTCCTTATCCAAAT
>NW_027504392.1:0-26633 GCF_021521415.1 Bidens hawaiensis
CTACTCCAAGAACGAGGCTGATCATGAAGAACACTTAAGGGTAATTCTGGAATTATTGAAGAAGGAACAACTGTATGCTAAACTCTCGAAATGTGAGTTTTGGCTTCGCGAGGTTCACTTTTTAGGACATGTGATCAACGAGAATGGTATCCATGTCGATCCCGGTAAGGTAGAGGACATCAAAAACTGGGAAGCACCTAAGACTCCGACTGAGGTGCGGCAATTCCTAGGACTGGCCGGCTACTACCGGCGTTTCATCGAGGGATTTTCAAAGATTGCTCAACCCCTCACCGCTTTGACTCATAAAGGCACTAAGTACAATTGGGGTGACGCGCAAGAATCCGCTTTTCAACTGTTGAAAACCAAACTCTGTAGCGCCCCTATTCTAGCCCTCCCCGAGGGAACGGAGAATTTTGAGGTACACTGTGACGCATCGATACAAGGTCTCGGTTGTGTGCTGATGCAACTCGAGAAGGTGATAGCTTATGCCTCTCGACAACTACGGGTTCACGAGAAGAACTACACGACCCATGATTTGGAACTCGGAGCTGTGGTGTTTGCCCTTAAGATATGGAGGCATTACTTGTACGGTACCAAGTTTACCATTTACACCGACCACAAGAGTCTCCAACATATCTACGATCAGAAGGAGCTGAACATGCGACAGCGTCGTTGGGTCGAGCTGCTTAAGGATTATGATTGTGCCATCAAGTACCACCCTGGCAAGGCCAATGTAGTGGCCGACGCCCTCAGCAGAAAAGAAACAGATAAACCCAGACGAGTGCGAGCATTGCAACTCACGATTCATGCCAGCTTACCCGACCAGATTCGCGATGCCCAACTCGAAGCTTTGAAAGATGATAATCTTCCATCGGAATTCATGCGGGGGCATGAACAAGCAACTTGAAACCAGATCGGACGGGGTCCGATATTTTGAGAACCGGATTTGGGTTCCACGGTACGGAGAGTTGAGAACTCTGGTGATGGACGAAGCACACAAGTCCCGATATTCTATCCACCCTGGCTCAGATAAAATGTATCATGATTTAAAGGCACTTTACTGGTGGCCGAACATGAAAGCCGACATTGCCACCTACGTGAGCAAATGCTTGACTTGTGCCAGAGTCAAAATAGAATACCAGAAACCATCTGGTCTACTGCAACAACCGGAACTCCCAATGTGGAAATGGGAACACATCTCAATGGATTTTATTACGGGTTTACCTAAGACACCGACGGGATGCGATACCATCTGGGTGATCGTTGATCGGTTGACTAAGTCTGCACACTTCTTAGCGATTAAGGAATCGGACAAAATGGAAAGACTGACTCGTGTTTACATGAAAGAAGTGGTGTCTAGGCACGGAGTGCCTGTCTCAATCATTTCCGATCGAGATTCTCGTTTCACTTCGCACTTTTGGAAGTCGCTGCAAAGCGCACTAGGCACCCGTCTTGATATGAGCACAGCATACCATCCTCAGACGGATGGGCAAAGTGAACGAACTATTCAGACCCTGGAAGATATGTTGCGTGCATGCGTGTTGGATTTCGGAAAAAGTTGGGAACCTCACTTACCTTTGGTAGAGTTTTTCGTATAATAACAGCTACCACACAAGTATTAAAGCAGCGCCGTTTGAAGCGCTGTACGGACGGAAGTGTCGATCACCACTCTGCTGGGCAGAGGTGGGTGACAGCCAAATCACTGGTCCAGAACTGGTACTCGAAACTTCGGAAAAGATTATTCAAATCCGAAATCGCATGGCAGCAGCACGAGATCGCCAAAAGAGTTACGCCGACAAGCGCCGAAAGCCTCTCGAATTTCAAGTGAATGACCAAGTATTACTCAAAGTCTCGCCTTGGAAAGGTGTGGTTCGCTTTGGTAAGCGAAACAAACTCAACCCACGATATGTTGGTCCTTATCGAATAACTGAGCGCATTGGTCCGGTGGCGTACCGATTGGACCTACCAACGGAACTCAGTGGCGTACACAATGTATTCCACGTGTCCAATTTGAAGAAATGCTTATCCGATGAAACCCAAGTAGTCCCTTTGGAGGAACTGCAAGTTGATGAACAGTTACGTTTCATTGAAGAACTAGTCGAAGTTTTGGATGGGAAACCAAAACGCTCAAGCACAGCAAAATTCCAATCGTTAAGGTTCGTTGGAACTCGAGACGTGGACCGGAGTTCACGTGGGAACGCGAGGACCAAATGATGAAAAAGTATCCTCACCTTTTTGAAGGGCTGACCAAACACAGAAAACCGCGAAACCCGGTAAACCGTCAGACATCACCGGAGGTATGAATTAAATTTCGGGACGAAATTTCTTTCTACTAGGGGATGATATAACAAACTGAAAATTTTTCTTACTTTTTCAGACACTCATCACGACTTGACTCAAATTTTCGGGACAAAAATTCTTTAACATGGGAATGATGTGACAATCGTCAATTTCAGGTTAACTCCGTTAACTCAACTCCGTCAATTCAAACTTAAGATCACTGAATCTATAACGCACACCTCATTACATTTAAACTAGGGTTTAAATGACGCTTAACACTTACTACATGTGTAGTCTTTCGGGAATTGCACCGAAACGCAAACGAGTTGACGCAAACGATTGGTGAATAAACGAAAAACGTCAAAACAGTAATTATGTGATAATTATGTGTTAGACTTATGTGTTATGTGATAACGTTGTTATAAACGTTAACTCAATGTACTAGAACTAGTTAATTAAGCTAGAAAAACAACAACTGAAAGTTGAGGGACTTGAGTGTAACATATATTATTATAAATAATACTAAACCTAAAACCCTAACTCATTATTTCTTTCTCTTCCAAAATCCCGATCGGAACTTTCCCCTTGGCTCCTTGGCTGCCGTCACCTATACACACACATACAACCATCAATTTCAACTTTTGATCGAAGATTAAGGTGCTAGGAAGGTATAAACGACTATCCTATGCATCCTTTATACTTGATTTTGATGTTTAATGGGTTAATTGAAAACCCTAGATGGCCGATTTCATGTGTGTATGTAACTAATATGATTGTTGTTGATTTGATAATGATTTGATAACTAGAATGAATATTGTTACATGTTAATTGTTGTGTCTTTGATTTGAGTTCAAACAAAAACCCTAATCATGTATGTAATGTGTAATTGATGTGCATGGATAGTGATTATGGAGTCTAGAGTGTTACATGAATGCATGATGGGCCATAGATAGTTAATATGTTGAGTTTGGATGCAAACAGTTTCTGGACAGATTGTGTTATTGAGGTTTAATTGACTGTAACGAAGTGTAAATGTGAAAATTGGTTGAGATTATTGATACTACAGTAAACTAGGTTGAGTCTAGTTTCTAAAGAATGTAAATTTGCAATTTTTGGACGTGGAAAAGTTAACTTTTATGATTTTACAAAACGTTGTGCAAAGCTGAGCTGTTATACCTGCTGTTAAGTTGTTTTGTAAATATTATATCTCATGAACTACGAGACCAATTGGGTTGGTTCCACTTCTGGAAGTTGACTTGTTGAGTTAGGAACCTAACCCAAGTGGTCTTGCATTTATTGGATGTTTCGTTTAACGGGAATTGCAAATAACATTCTGTTGCGCATGAATTTGACTGTTATGAGTTTGCTGTAATGATTTGATGATTGTGAGAAACCTATGTGGAATAAAAATATAATAAAATATGTTCTGGAAACCTAAGACATATATGCTTTTGTGATGATTTTTGGTAAATTAATTGTGATGCTGTGATCGGTGAGATAGTACAATCTTTCAAGTAGAATTTCTGTCTCGGTGAAACTAGCTGCTGAATTTTGTGAAAATGCATGAAACATGATACTTGCTATATAATTGTTATGATTTGACCAAATTGCCCTCATGGGGAATAATGGCTAGTTAATTGTTATGTGTTGACCAAATTGCCCTTACGGGGAGTAATTGCTAGTGATGTACTTTATGAATACATGACACGTAAATAATTGTTTACACATGTAACGTATCACAAATACATTTGTTAAAGTCACACACAATTCACAAACGAAACACGAAACATGTTATATGCATAGGTATTATGTGCGGGTCTAGAGACTCGATAATATTCCGACACTTAGAAAAATCTCTTTGTTGTTTTAGAACGCTAGAGAGTGTTTTTATGTGACGCGCATCTTGGTGAATTATTTTGGGAATACTTCGCAAACAGTGAGTTTCACTTTCCCCTTTTAAACTTTTTTAAACGCTTTTCACTTGGGGGAGATAACATACTCCGAAAACGCATTTAAGATTTTGTTAATATAGATTATATATCACTTGTAAAGACTAAGTGGCAAACGCGTTAACTAAAGTCCTTCATTCACATCGAACCGTTTAATATTGGATAATAGCGAGTCATTGTTGAGTAGTACTACTGGGTTTGACAAACCCCACCCAACACTAAACTCGACTGGAGGTCGAGTGGGTGTAATCTTGGCTAAACACATACCATGGTCTGGATGACCTGGTGGCAAGGCAAATGATAAACAGTCAGCTTCGGTGTCGAACACTTAGTGATACTTGTTTTATAGGCTAGCTACCTATAGATATATAATTGACATAACACTATCTGGTAACGCAAAACGCTGTAACGCAAAAACGCTGAACGCAAACGCTGTAACGCAAAACGCTGAACGCAAACGCTAAACGCTTTATTTTTATATAACTTGTGAACTCACCAACCTTGTGTTGACACTTTTAGTATGTTATTCTCAGATAGCCGAGGCGGGCGCGCGGTTTAGGAACATGCATTGCTTGAAACATTCTAATTATGAAAAATTTATTTTAAACTATTATCATTGGGTTTTAAGTCGTCCTGCGTGACGTAACATTGTCTGCTATGGTTTTACGCTTCCGCATTTAACTACTCGTAAATGTTTTCATGGTTTTGAAACTTTGTTTTATGGTTTGATTATAACTAATGATTCCGATCCTGTTAGTTCACACCCTCTGACGGTAAAACTCCGTTAGTGGATTTTGAGGGTGTGACTGCGCAAGTCAAAATTGAAACCAAGACCACAAAGTCAACAAATATAAGTAAGCCTTTAACAAGATGAACAAAAGAAATATGAATGACCCTTTTACAAGCTCAATAAGTCAAACCTGAACCACAAAGTGAAGTACAAACTTAACAAAAAGTAAAATATAATATTCTTCAACCAGATCAACAAATGGAGTAAGCCCTTTAACAAGCTCAACAAGTCAAAAAGGAACCCAGGACCAGAAAGTTAAGTCAACAACAAGTGAAATATAATATCACTGACCCTTTTAAACAGATTCAACAAAACAAAAACATAAAGTCAAAGTCAACAGCAAGTTGCATATAATATAACCCAAACCTTGAACAAGATAAACAACTAAAATAAGCTCAAGAAGTCAAAATTGAAAACAAGAACACAAATTCAAACTCAAAATTCAGAGTCAACAAGTAAATTATAATATAACTAACCCTTCAGCAAGATCAACAAATGAAACATGACTGACCCTTTAACAAGCTCAACAAGTCAAAATTGAGAACAAAACCATAAAGGGAAAAGTTAACAAGTTAAATATATTATAACTAACCCTTTAACAAGCTCAACAAGCTGTGGATAAAGCTCAGACTCTCTGAGTTTAATAATCTCCTGAGAAGTTGACTCGATCGCCTGACCCGAAACCATGATCCTAGAATCCAACTTCTCAACCTCTTTCTTCGCTTTCTCGATCTTCAAATAATCACCTTTCTTCAACTCCATCTTCCGAAGCTGTTCACTCCTCTTCTCGTGCTCGGTTTTCAAACTCTCAGCATTCTACAAAACCAACCAATAGTCAAGTAAGTAGTCAACAGCATTTGACACCAAAAAAACCAAAACTAAAACTGACGATTTGGGTTTATGTAAAAACCAAACCGTATGTAATAAAAACTGAACCGAACCTTTAACTTTCATTTTATATTTTAAGTCATTAATAAGAATTTCAATAAAGCAGTAACTCAAATATATTAGCCAAATGTATAACAATCAATTAGTTATTACATAACAAAATGATTTAAGCCCAAATTCATTATTCTACCCCCAAAAGTTTCAAACTCAAAGGCAAAACCGAAAAAACTATACCCGAACGGTTTTCAACAATTCAAAACCAAAGCTTAAGTTTATGGAACAGTTTTAGCCCAAAACCCACCCAAACCGAACCATGCACACCCCTATTTTACATAATCACAGTAGCATTACCTTAACCTCCTCACATAACTTCCTCTCCCATTCATACAGTCTAACCACTGTAGAACAGTGGCTGCCCGGGATAGCTGACCCGTCAACTGCACCAATTCCCGGCATCCCATTGCAATCAAACTTCATTAACCCATTGAACCTCTGACTCGAGTTCCATGAGCAGAAAAACGGGTTCAAATTCATTCCATTCCCATTAATCTTGCCTGTAATTTGAAACATTCAAAATTTACACAAAATATGTGTAAATTAATGAATTTGAAACTATTATTTAAAGGGTGTTTGTTATGTTACCTGAGGATGCCGAATTTCCAATAAAGTTGACAACTTTCCACCCGAATCCGCTGCCCGCAGAAAATACTCATCCAATTCCTTAATAATCTCAATTAAGTCTTTGTGTTTACTCGAAACCACCACCGGCAACTCCAGGGGCGTCTCATCGGAGCTAGTTACCTTCGATGGCGCCGCAGCGCCAGAGGTGGTTTCCGCCACCGTCTCGGACACAGTGGGTGGCGGAAACCACCTCCCAGTCGTCTCCACGCACGGATTTCTCACCCTCCATCAAAGGCATAAATGGGTCCCAGAAATCCCACGTGGATGACGACGGTGGTGGCGGCGGTGGTAACGGAGTTGACGACGTGTTGGTGGTGGATGTGGTTGTCCATGTTTCAGATGTTTGACTCATCGGTGGCGGCGGTGGTGGTGGTGGAATGTTCGCCGGCGGCGGCGGCGGTGGAGGAGTGCGGCGCCGGTGTTTTTTAATGAGCGTAAATACATACTGTGTGCGGCGGAGAATGAGTTTCTAGCTTTTACAAACTGTTTCATGTAACGTTTTTCTTGCTTTGCATCTTGAAACCATCTCTTTCCTCTCGAATTTAGAATAATAACAACCCATTTTGAAATTATTATTCAAGATTTACACAAATTAATAAACTTTTTTGATGTTTAAGCAAAATCCCGTCTGGGTAATTCTTGATTCACCATGAAAACCTCAAATTGGGGGGTTTCTTGAAATTTCAAATTTTAATTCTCCTTTAGCACTCTCTCTCTCTAGATAGGAAGAAGAAGACCAACAAGTATAGTCTTTTGAGAATCAAAGAAAGTGGACATATTTATGTTTGTGGAGATTTTATATTTTTCTTTTGTGACGAAAATGCCCCTGGATGTGTTTAAACAAAACATGATACTGTTGGAGGGAGTACAAAAGTGCACGGAAGAGTGATGGAGGTTGAGGGGTAATTTTGGAAAACTGTAAATTTCAACGGGCTTTATGTTTGATATGGAATGTTGGAAGTGATTTTAAAAACATTTAATGTGCGAGATTTTGTTTTGGGTTTATTGTTTATTAGGGTAAATTTAAAATAAAAGTTATACTAATAATTAGAAGGGTGAGAAGGATTTTAATTCATTTATCTTAAATTTGGATGGTGATTGGTGGAGATTAATTTAAAAATAAAAATTGATGAAAAGAACATTAAAATAATAACCCACGTATGATGACTTCCTTTCTTCGCATGCAAAACACATGTCAATTCCTCAATAATTTTAAAACGTCTATAACTTTTCATACGCCATTTTTTTAGAAATTTTTTTTTTGCCGTAATAATAAGCGTTTTTTATCTTTAATATGAATATCATATTGTTACATAAAAATAAAAAAAATTGATGGATTTTTGTTATATTGTGTTATTTTGTTGGCCATTTTCTTTTTTTAATTGAATTTATATGCATTGTGATATATATTTTGGTCATTGTGCTTTCCAATTGTTACTCATATTAAAGATAAAAATTAAAACAACGGTTACGTCATTGTGTCTTTGTGCTCAATATTTGTCGTTTTACTTAATTTGAGAAAAATAGTGTTATGTTCAATGTGTATTACGTTCAAATTATTGTGTAATATGTAGTTTCCCTTGTGTTTTATGTTTAAAGTCATTGTGTTATATGTATTTTACCATGTATCTTACGTTTCAGACCATTGTGTTATATATATCATAATTGTGTTTTACGTTTCAGGTTAACATGTAATCTGTATTCATCATTGTGTTTAATATTAGATAATTTATTGGTATTTTTCATTAGATTTACAAATTAGTATTACACAACGGTGTTATTAGTATTTTAAAAAAACACAATGATGAGTTGAAAGACACAATGGAGAAAAAACACAATAACAACCAGAAATACACAATGACGAAAAAAGACACAATGGTAAGCAAAAAGACACAATAAAGTAATTTTTTTTATTTTTATATAAGAAAATCATACTCATATTACAGACATAAAAAACGCTTGCTATTATGGTGAACTTTCTTTTAAAAAAAATATCATATGAAAAAGTTATAGACGTTTAAAAATGATAGGGGGATTAACATGTGACTTGCATGTGAAGAGAGAAAATGTGTACTATTACTTTTACCCTTTTTCTTTTGGTATCTACTTGACACATGTCAATTTTTTATGGTTTCTCATACTTCTCATTTATGTTGTTCTTTGTAGAATAACTCAACCCTTGTTTATTATGCTTAAGGTTTTAAGTTTTTAACTTTTAATTACAAGTGAACTGTGGTTTTCGTCCATGTGGTTTGTCCAAATATGCGGTTTTAGTCCAATAGTTTCAAATTTGCAATTTTCGTCCCGTGATTTCATTTTACTTGCAATTAAACCCGAATTTATTAACTCCATTAAGTCTGGTCGTTATACACATCAGCTTGCCCCTCACGTGAAGGGCATTTTTGTCTTTTTTCTCTCCAAATAAACCTTAGTCGTAATTCGCAAGCCCCCCCTCAGGTGAGGGGCTAGGGTGTATTTGGAGAAAAAAGGACAAAATTGCCCCTCACGTGAAGGATACGCTGATGGGTTTAAGACCTTTAACGACCAGACTTAACATGGTTAATGAATTCGGGTTTAATTGCGAGTGAAATAAAACCACATGGACGAAAATCACAATTTGAAACTATTTGACTAAAATCGTAGATTTGGACAAACCACAGGGACGAAAACAATAGTTTACTCATTAGTTACACAACCAAGATTATGGGATATACATTCATATTTCTTAACTTTACGTACGTATCAAATCATCTACTTGTTCTCATTCCACTTCATATCATTTTTTTTAAAAAAAGAAAAAAAACTAAACTTCATTTACCCTTATTTATCTCTCTTTATCTAATGTAAATTGATTCTTAAATTATAGTGTGCATAAAAGATTTTAACGTCCTTTAAGTGATATACCACTTTTTAACCATCGTCAAGTCAACTTTAACACCCTATGCATTAAGGTTACCTACCCCTAAAGGTACAATGGATCAGGTGCACGAATGATAAAAAAAATTTACTCCATTTGCATTAATACGAAATATTGAATACGTTGTAAAATATTATTAGTAATTAAGTTCTCTTTTGGAAACAATTTGAAAAAGTTTATATATTGATAAACAATCTTTTGGAATCAAACATATATGAATCAAAATATCAAAATATTAAATGAGTTTATTAAATAGATATTTAATTATCTTTGACTACATTTGGCATGCAATGTTTTAAAAACAAATCGCACCAGATTAGGTTATAAATGGTATAATCGTTTGCTCTAGACAATTCAAACCAAGTTGACTATTTATTTTTTTTTAATGGAAAACAAATCTTTCAAAAGGATTACTGGTTAAGTTTACCATATTATGATAAACTCGTCTTTCAATCTGAAAAAAAAAACCCTCACCTAAGGCCAACGCCTGTGAACACTCGCTCGAAGGCATGCCAGTGCAGTGAGATAAAACTCATTCAGTTCAAGGATTCAATTAGTGAAAATCACATATTCGCCTAGTTTCTCATCATCACTCTGATGCATCTGACACTAAATGCTTTGGGGGGGGGGGGGGGGGGGCAAGAATCGAACCTGGGTCACATGGAACACCAAGTCTCTCCCAACAACTCCACCAACTCATTGACAACCAAGTTAACTATTTAATTCTATAATTTCATAAAAGCATAACTTCAACTCAAAAATAATCAAAAGATATATGATTACATGATAAAAAGTTATCCAAAAATTAATGCATAATAAAAAAATAATCCAAAAACTTATATAAAAGTTGCTCAAATTGCCTTGGGAACAATTCAATTCGATTGTAAATTGATCGAAGGCCGCTAGGTTAAAACTTAAAATTTGCAGGTAAATAGTTCATGGATAGGTCACTAAAGGTCTTTAGTCTAAAGTTTAAATCCAAAATTTTACCTATGGCTTAAACCGGTACAATAGTATAAACATGTATTACTAGTAATTGAAAGTAATTAATATTCCTTGCATTCAAATGAAGAGATTACATCCAATAAATAGAATAGTTGCCTAACAACCTAGGCACTATTTTAGGAGGCTAAATCAAAGTAAATCAATATATAATTTACAATATATGTTATTGAAATATATGTTACTAATATTCCCCCTCAGCTTGAGCGTGCAAAAGATGAAACGTTCAAGCTGTTTCGAAACGATTCAAATAATTGTCTTGGAAGGCTCTTAGTGAACATATCCGCATATTGGAACTCGGACGGTACGTGAAGAACTCGAACGTGACCAATTTGAACATTTTCTCTCACGAAGTGTATATCCATTTCTACATGTTTGGTGCGCTGATGTTGAACATGATTCCTGTGACAATCGTCAATTTCAGGTTAACCTCGTTAACTCAACTCCGTCAATTCAAACTTTAAGATCGTTGAATCTTTAACGCACACTTCGTTACATTTAAACTAGGGTTTAAATGACGCTTAACACTTACTACATGTGTAGTCTTTCGGGATTTGCACCGAAACGCAAACGAGTTAACGCAAACGATTGACAAATAAACGACAAACGTCAAGACACTAATTATATGATTATTATGTGTTAGGATTATGTGCTATGTGATAATAGTATGGTCATGTTAACTTATTGTTCAAGTATGATGGAATGTTCTAGAGAAAAACAACAATTGGAAGTTTAGGGACTAGAATGTAACTTGTTGGCTTATAAATATAACATAAACTCTAAACCCTAACTATTATTATTATTATTAATAACCTCCGATCGGAAATCCCTTCCTCCCTACTCACGGCTGCCGTCCACAATCTTCCACACACACACATCAAATCAAGAGTTTAATCCAAGAACTAGGTGCTAGGAAGGTATACTTGATCATCCCTTACCTCCTTGTTGTGTAATTTTGATGTTTAATGAGTTGTATGCAAACCCTAACTCAGCCGATTCTAGGTGTTATATGATTAATATGATTCTTGATAGTTGGATGATAGATTAATATGATTCTTGATGTTGTTACATGATTCATTGATTGTCTTTGATTTGAATTAGAACACAAACCCTAATCTTGTATGTATGGTATGATTGATATGCATGGATAGTAGTTATAGTATCTAGAAGGTTATATGGATGCATGATAGTTCATAGGGTATGGTTAGGTTGAGTTTTGATGTGAACAGATTCTGGACAGAATGTATATACGATGTTTAACTGACTGTAACGAAGTGTAAACGTGAAAATTGATTGAGATTGTGGGTACTGCAGTAAACTAGGTTGAGTCTAGTTTCTATAAAGTATAAATTCGTAATTTTTGGATAAGTAGAAGTATACTTTTATGATTTTACAAAAACGTGATGCAAAGCTGAGCTGTTAGACCTGCTGTTAGGTTATATTGTAAATACTATATCTCATGAACTACGAGGCCAATTGGGTTGGTTCCACTTTTGGAAGTTGACTCATTGAGTCAGGAACCAAACCCAAGTGGTCTTGCATTTATTGGATTTTTCGTTTAACGGGAATTGCAAATAATATTCTGTTGTGCATGAATCTGACTGATATAAGTTAGCTGTAATGTTTTGATCATTATGAACAATCTATATGGAATAAAAATAAGATAAAAGATGTTCTGGAAACCTAAGATATGTATGCTTCTGTGGTAATTTTTGGTGAATTAATTGAGACGTTATAATCAGTGAACTAGTACAATCTTTCAAGTAGAAATTCTGTCATAACGAAACTAGCTGCTGAGTTGTATAGGAATGCATGAAATATGGTAGTTTCTATATAATTGTTGTAATTTTGACCAAAATACCCTTGCGGGGAAATAGTTGCTAGTTGATTGCCATGAATTGACCAAATTACCCTTGCGGGAAATATTGGTTAGTTAGTCTTTGTTTGTTGACCAAATTGCCCTTACGGGAATTATTGCTAGTAAGTAGGTTATTAACACATGACACGGAAGTAATTGCTCACTCATATGTCGTATCACGATTGTACTTGTAGAGTCACACACAATACACAAACGAAACACGAAACATGTTACTTGCATAGGTATTATGTGCCGAGTCTAGAGACTCGTTAAACGTTCCGACACTTAGAAAATCTCTTTGTTGTTTTAGAACGCTAGAGAGTTTTCTACGACGCGCATCACTCGGTGATCTAGATCGGATATTCTTCGCAAACAGTGAGTTCACTTTACCCCACTCTTAAACTGCTTTCAAACGTTTTTCACTTGGGGGAGATAACATACTCCGATAAACATATTTTCTGAGATAAACGCATATGAAAGATTTTGTTATAAATTATATATCACTTGTAAAGGCTAAGCGGCATTTGTAACAACTTGAAGTCCCACACATCGGACCGGTTAATATTTGGAATAGCGAGTCACTTTTGGGTAGTACTACTGGGTTTGACAAACCCCACCCGACGTTATAGCTCAACTGGAGGTTGAGTGGGTGTAAATTTGGGCTAACACATACCATGGTCTGGAGGACCTGGTGACGGGCACTTGATAAACAGTCAGCTTCGGTCGCGAACCACTTAGCAATACTTGTTGTATAGATTAGCTACCTATCGATATATAATTTAACATAACACTATCTGGTAATGCAACACTTAAACGTTGTAACATGGTTACACGCTCAAACATCGTAACGAGGTTACGCAATACTTAAACGTTGTAACGTGGTTACACGCTCAAACGTCGTAACGAGGTTACGCAACATTTAAACGTCGTAACGAGGTTACGCAAAACGCTAAACAATCTATCTTATTTTACTTGTGAACTCACCAACCTTGTGTTGACACTTTTAGTATGTTATTCTCAGGTAGCCGAGGCGGGCGCGCGGTTTAGGAGCATGCATTATTGAAAACATTTTTATTCCGCAAATTTAAACTTTAACAGTTGCTTTTGGTTTTTAAGTCGTCCTGCGTGACGCAACTTTTGAATTAAGGTTTTACGCTTCCGCATTTACTTTCATTTAAACGTTTTTCTTTGGTTTGGTTATAACTAATGATTCCGATCCTGTCAGTTCACACCCTCTGACGGTAAAACTCCGTTAGTGGATTTTGAGGGTGTGACAGATTGGTATCAGAGCCATTGGTTATAGCGAACTAGAAGCCGCATGCATACTAGACTATAACCGCGACGACCCATTAGTTATAATAATACGCACTGCATAGGTTTGTGTAGTCTTGAAATCTTATCTCTTTACCTCTTTCGCTCATACGCGCGCGCATACACGGCTTACCTGTAGGAATGTCGACGCCACCCTCATCATCATCCGATTCGATGACGCATGCTCACGGGAAGGAACCGCAGTTACCTACTGCCTCGCCACCCCGTGTAGTCCCGGAACTCGAAGCTCCCGCACCAAAGAGGTACCGCCCATCCGGAGGCCTGTATGATAACGACGTTAGCTGGGAATGGTATCCCAACATGATCAGACGTATGGTCTACCGTGAACAAGTTCCCCCATTGCCTCACCCGAACCACCCTGGTTACCCTAACACTTTACCACCCATAACCGAACCTGTGGAACGAGTCCTCGCAGCTGTCGTTTCTTGTTTGGAGCGTGATGTGGGTTACATGCGCTACACTAGAGAAAATGTTGCTAGACTGTTTAAAGATGGAACCGAGACTCAAGAGGAGATTGCCCGCATGACAACGGCAATGAAAGAAATGCAAGAGACTAGTGAACAACGAACCAAGGTTATGATGAAGATGCAAGCCGAGATGATAGACTTGCAAGAACAACTCCAAGAAGCAAGGACCCGAACGGAAATAGCGTTAGAACGTTGCGATATCCTACAAACGCAACTCGATCAGAACGCAGCAGAACCTGAGGCCGAGCCCGAGGCAGAGCCTGAAGTAGAACCCGAAGTAGAACCTGAAGAAGATCCCGAAGAGGAGCCTGAGGAAGATCCCGAGGAAGATCCCGAGGAGGAGCCCGAAGAAGAACCGGAGGAGGAACCGGCTGAGGAGGAGGCACATTCAGAGGTGTCCTCAGATGACGACATCTAGTGATGATGACACTTAGATGGAGGGGTTGTCTCCATCCAAACTATTATTTTTCTACGATTTTAAGGATTGATTGGAAATACTTTGTAGCGAATACAATGGTTTTAATCAAAAATTTTTATTTAGACTAATATGTGGTTGTGATGTGTCCGCGGATGGTGGATCCGCCGAGCAAAAGAATAGAGATGTACATTGATGGGTTGGCACCACAGATTCAGGGTATGGTGACGTCTTCCAGACCAGCCACGATCCAACAAGCGATCCGTTTGGCTCACAAACTAACGGATCAGGCTGTGACCCAGGGTGCGTTACCACCAAGGGGTTCGACTGTAAAAGCCGTGACAACCCGAATAATGACCATGCCAGCAACAGCAACAACAGCAACCCGAACAGCGGGAAAAGAAAGTTTGACAACACCAGATCTTCATCCTCAAACCTCCCACCGCAACGCTACCGGAAGCCCGAATTTACTCGGAGTTTCAACACTCAGAATCACAACAACAACGGTAACGGGCAGGTTTCGAGCGGGTATGCTGGGAAACATCCAAAGTGCAATAGGTGCAACTTTCACCATGTTGGGCAGTGTGACCGTGTCAAGTGTCAAAGATGCGGAAAGATAGGTCACCAAGCGAAGGATTGTAGAGTTGACCTTGTGGCGAAGGGTGCTCCTAAGCCACCGATGATGACTAAGGGATGTTATGAATGTGGACAGGAAGGTCATTTCCGGAAGGACTGCCCCAAGCTGAAACAGAACGACAATAACGGGGGTAATGGGAGTGGCAGTAACGGTGGAGGAAATGGCAAAGGAAGAGCGTTTGTGATTGGATCAGGTCAAGCCCGCAGAGATCCGCATGTGGTGTCTGGTAAGTTCCCTGTAAACGATTGTTTTGCTTCTGTTTTGTTTGACACTGGAGCTGATAGGAGTTTTGTGTCAAAGGCCTTTAGCCAACTTTTAAACCTTACTCCAACCCCGTTAGACGCTAAGTTTCCTGTTGAATTAGCTAACGGTAAGACTGTAATAACAACTCATATACTTGCGGGATGTAAGTTGAAATTGTCAGGTCATGTCTTTGACATCGACCTTATTCCTTTTACGCTTAGTAGTTTCGATGTCGTTGTCGGCATGGACTGGTTATCTGAGAACCGAGCGGAGATTATATGTCATGATAAGATCGTCCATATTACCACCCCTTCAGGCGAGATCATTTCGGTCCGAGGCGAGAGAAGCGGCATGACCACCAGCATCATTACCATTATGAAGGCACAGAAGTATTTAAGAAAGGGTCATCCGGCAATTCTGGCGCAGATTGTTGAGAAACCTGTGGAGGAGAAACGAATTGAAGACATTCCGGTTGTGCGAGATTTTCCAGAAGTCTTCCCGGAGGATTTGCCCGGACTCCCTCCTATTCGTCAAGTCGAATTTCAAATCGAGTTGACACCCGGTGCAGCACCCATAGCACGAGCCCCGTATCGGCTCGCACCGGCGGAACTTCAGGAGTTGTCCACTCAGTTGCAAGATTTGTTGGATAAGGGTTTTATCCGACCTAGCTCATCGCCATGGGGAGCCCCTGTCTTGTTTGTCCGAAAGAAAGACGGGACTTTCCGGATGTGCATCGACTACCGGGAATTGAACAAGGTGACGGTCAAGAACCGTTATCCTTTACCCCGAATTGATGATTTGTTCGACCAGCTTCAGGGATCGAGTTACTACTCGAAGATCGATTTACGATCCGGTTATCACCAGCTGAGAGTGCGCGAAGAAGATATTTCAAAGACGGCTTTCAGAACACGGTATGGTCACTACGAGTTTTCGGTTATGCCTTTTGGCCTAACCAACGCACCAGCCGTATTTATGGATCTCATGAATCGAGTATGCAAGGCGTACCTCGACAAGTTCGTGATTGTTTTCATCGATGATATTCTCGTCTACTCCAAGAACGAGACTGACCACGACGAACACTTAAGGATAATTCTGGAACTGCTGAAGAAGGAACAACTGTATGCTAAACTCTCGAAATGTGAATTTTGGCTTCGAGAGGTTCACTTTTTAGGACATGTGATAAACGAGAATGGTATCCATGTCGATCCCGGTAAGGTAGAGGCCATCAAAAACTGGGAAGCACCTAAGACTCCGACTGAGGTGCGACAATTCCTAGGACTGGCCGGCTACTACCGGCGTTTCATCGAGGGATTTTCAAAGATTGCTCAACCCCTAACCGCTTTGACTCACAAGGGCACTAAGTACAACTGGGGTGACGCGCAAGAATCCGCTTTTCAACTGTTGAAAACCAAGCTTTGTAGCGCCCCTATTTTAGCCCTCCCCGAGGGAACGGAAAATTTTGAGGTACACTGTGACGCATCTATACAAGGTCTCGGTTGTGTGCTGATGCAACTTGAGAAAGTTATAGCCTACGCCTCTAGACAACTACGGGTTCACGAGAAGAACTACACGACCCATGATTTGGAACTCGGAGCTGTAGTGTTTGCTCTTAAGATATGGAGGCATTACTTGTACGGTACCAAGTTTACCATTTACACCGACCACAAGAGTCTCCAACATATCTACGATCAGAAAGAGCTGAACATGAGACAGCGTCGTTGGGTCGAGCTGCTTAAAGACTATGATTGTGCCATCAAGTACCACCCTGGCAAGGCCAATGTGGTGGCCGACGCCCTTAGCAGAAAAGAAACAGATAAACCCAGACGGGTGAGAGCATTGCAACTCACGATTCATGCCAGCTTACCCGATCAGATTCGCGATGCGCAACTGGAAGCTTTGAAAGATGATAATCTCCCATCGGAACTCATGCGGGGCATGAGCAAGCAACTTGAAACCAGGTCGGACGGGGTCCGATATTTTGAGAACCGGATTTGGGTTCCACGATACGGAGAGTTGAGAACTCTAGTGATGGACGAAGCTCACAAGTCCCGATATTCTATCCACCCCGGCTCAGATAAAATGTATCATGATTTAAAGGAACTTTACTGGTGGCCGAACATGAAAGCCGACATTGCAACCTACGTGAGCAAATGTTTGACTTGTGCCAGAGTCAAGATAGAATACCAGAAACCATCTGGTCTACTGCAACAGCCGGAACTCCCAATGTGGAAATGGGAACAAATCTCAATGGACTTTATTACGGGTTTGCCTAAGACACCGACGGGATGCGATACCATCTGGGTGATCGTTGACCGGTTGACTAAATCGGCACATTTTCTAGCGATTAAGGAAACAGACAAAATGGAAAGACTGACTCGTGTCTACATGAAGGAAGTAGTGTCGAGACACGGAGTGCCTGTCTCCATCATTTCCGACCGAGATTCTCGTTTTACCTCACACTTTTGGAAGTCGCTGCAAAGCGCACTGGGCACACGTCTCGATATGAGTACCGCATACCATCCTCAGACAGATGGGCAGAGTGAACGGACTATCCAGACCCTGGAGGATATGTTGCGTGCATGCGTCTTAGATTTCGGAAAAAGTTGGGAACCCCATTTACCCTTGGTAGAGTTTTCGTATAATAACAGCTACCACGCAAGCATTAAGGCAGCGCCGTTTGAAGCGCTGTACGGACGGAAGTGTCGATCACCACTCTGCTGGGCAGAGGTGGGTGATAGCCAAATCACTGGTCCGGAACTGGTACTCGAAACTTCGGAAAAGATTGTTCAAATCCGAAATCGCATGGCAGCAGCACGAGATCGACAAAAGAGTTACGCCGACAAGCGCCGAAAACCTCTCGAATTTCAAGTAAACGATCGAGTGTTACTCAAAGTCTCACCTTGGAAAGGTGTGGTTCGCTTTGGTAAGCGAAACAAACTTAACCCGCGATATGTTGGTCCGTACCGGATAACTGAGCGCATTGGTCCGGTGGCGTACCGACTGGATCTACCAACAGAACTCGGTGGCGTACACGATGTATTCCACGTATCAAATTTGAAGAAATGCCTATCTGATGAAACCCAAGTAGTCCCTTTGGAGGAACTACAAGTTGATGAACAGTTACGGTTCATTGAGGAACCAATCGAGGTTTTGGATTGGGAAACCAAAACGCTCAAATACAGCAAAATTCCAATCGTTAAGGTTCGTTGGAACTCGAGACGTGGACCGGAGTTCACGTGGGAACGCGAGGATCAAATGATGAAAAAGTATCCTCACCTTTTTGAAGGGCTAACCAAACACCGGAAACCGCGAAACCCGGCAAACCGTCAAACATCACCGGAGGTATGAACTAAATTTCGGGACGAAATTTCTTTCTACTAGGGGATGATATGACAAACTGAAAATTTTTCTTACTTTTTCAGGCTCTCATCACGACTTGACTCAATTTTCGGGACGAAAATTCTTTAACATGGGAATGATGTGACAATCGTCAATTTCAGGTTAACCTCGTTAACTCAACTCCGTCAATTCAAACTTTAAGATCGTTGAATCTTTAACGCACACTTCGTTACATTTAAACTAGGGTTTAAATGACGCTTAACACTTACTACATGTGTAGTCTTTCGGGATTTGCACCGAAACGCAAACGAGTTAACGCAAACGATTGACAAATAAACGACAAACGTCAAGACACTAATTATATGATTATTATGTGTTAGGATTATGTGCTATGTGATAATAGTATGGTCATGTTAACTTATTGTTCAAGTATGATGGAATGTTCTAGAGAAAAACAACAATTGGAAGTTTAGGGACTAGAATGTAACTTGTTGGCTTATAAATATAACATAAACTCTAAACCCTAACTATTATTATTATTATTAATAACCTCCGATCGGAAATCCCTTCCTCCCTACTCACGGCTGCCGTCCACAATCTTCCACACACACACATCAAATCAAGAGTTTAATCCAAGAACTAGGTGCTAGGAAGGTATACTTGATCATCCCTTACCTCCTTGTTGTGTAATTTTGATGTTTAATGAGTTGTATGCAAACCCTAACTCAGCCGATTCTAGGTGTTATATGATTAATATGATTCTTGATAGTTGGATGATAGATTAATATGATTCTTGATGTTGTTACATGATTCATTGATTGTCTTTGATTTGAATTAGAACACAAACCCTAATCTTGTATGTATGGTATGATTGATATGCATGGATAGTAGTTATAGTATCTAGAAGGTTATATGGATGCATGATAGTTCATAGGGTATGGTTAGGTTGAGTTTTGATGTGAACAGATTCTGGACAGAATGTATATACGATGTTTAACTGACTGTAACGAAGTGTAAACGTGAAAATTGATTGAGATTGTGGGTACTGCAGTAAACTAGGTTGAGTCTAGTTTCTATAAAGTATAAATTCGTAATTTTTGGATAAGTAGAAGTATACTTTTATGATTTTACAAAAACGTGATGCAAAGCTGAGCTGTTAGACCTGCTGTTAGGTTATATTGTAAATACTATATCTCATGAACTACGAGGCCAATTGGGTTGGTTCCACTTTTGGAAGTTGACTCATTGAGTCAGGAACCAAACCCAAGTGGTCTTGCATTTATTGGATTTTTCGTTTAACGGGAATTGCAAATAATATTCTGTTGTGCATGAATCTGACTGATATAAGTTAGCTGTAATGTTTTGATCATTATGAACAATCTATATGGAATAAAAATAAGATAAAAGATGTTCTGGAAACCTAAGATATGTATGCTTCTGTGGTAATTTTTGGTGAATTAATTGAGACGTTATAATCAGTGAACTAGTACAATCTTTCAAGTAGAAATTCTGTCATAACGAAACTAGCTGCTGAGTTGTATAGGAATGCATGAAATATGGTAGTTTCTATATAATTGTTGTAATTTTGACCAAAATACCCTTGCGGGGAAATAGTTGCTAGTTGATTGCCATGAATTGACCAAATTACCCTTGCGGGAAATATTGGTTAGTTAGTCTTTGTTTGTTGACCAAATTGCCCTTACGGGAATTATTGCTAGTAAGTAGGTTATTAACACATGACACGGAAGTAATTGCTCACTCATATGTCGTATCACGATTGTACTTGTAGAGTCACACACAATACACAAACGAAACACGAAACATGTTACTTGCATAGGTATTATGTGCCGAGTCTAGAGACTCGTTAAACGTTCCGACACTTAGAAAATCTCTTTGTTGTTTTAGAACGCTAGAGAGTTTTCTACGACGCGCATCACTCGGTGATCTAGATCGGATATTCTTCGCAAACAGTGAGTTCACTTTACCCCACTCTTAAACTGCTTTCAAACGTTTTTCACTTGGGGGAGATAACATACTCCGATAAACATATTTTCTGAGATAAACGCATATGAAAGATTTTGTTATAAATTATATATCACTTGTAAAGGCTAAGCGGCATTTGTAACAACTTGAAGTCCCACACATCGGACCGGTTAATATTTGGAATAGCGAGTCACTTTTGGGTAGTACTACTGGGTTTGACAAACCCCACCCGACGTTATAGCTCAACTGGAGGTTGAGTGGGTGTAAATTTGGGCTAACACATACCATGGTCTGGAGGACCTGGTGACGGGCACTTGATAAACAGTCAGCTTCGGTCGCGAACCACTTAGCAATACTTGTTGTATAGATTAGCTACCTATCGATATATAATTTAACATAACACTATCTGGTAATGCAACACTTAAACGTTGTAACATGGTTACACGCTCAAACATCGTAACGAGGTTACGCAATACTTAAACGTTGTAACGTGGTTACACGCTCAAACGTCGTAACGAGGTTACGCAACATTTAAACGTCGTAACGAGGTTACGCAAAACGCTAAACAATCTATCTTATTTTACTTGTGAACTCACCAACCTTGTGTTGACACTTTTAGTATGTTATTCTCAGGTAGCCGAGGCGGGCGCGCGGTTTAGGAGCATGCATTATTGAAAACATTTTTATTCCGCAAATTTAAACTTTAACAGTTGCTTTTGGTTTTTAAGTCGTCCTGCGTGACGCAACTTTTGAATTAAGGTTTTACGCTTCCGCATTTACTTTCATTTAAACGTTTTTCTTTGGTTTGGTTATAACTAATGATTCCGATCCTGTCAGTTCACACCCTCTGACGGTAAAACTCCGTTAGTGGATTTTGAGGGTGTGACAATTCCCGGCAAGATGGACAGCAAAAACGTTGTCACAATAGACGATTGTGGCTCTAGTGACCGGTGTGCCAAGTTCGAGAAGTAAGTTGCGGATCCAAGTAGCTTCAGCGACAGCGTATGCTACCCCCCGGTATTCAGCTTCAGCGCTCGATCTGGATATGGTTGGTTGACGTTTGGAAGACCATGAGATAAGATTTTTCCCGAGGTAATACAATAGCCCGAGGTGGATCGACGTGTATCCGGGCAACCGCCCCAATCAGCATTCGAGTAGGCTACGAGAGAAAAGTTTGGTGAAGCCGAAATCCGTATTCCATAATCAACTGTCCCATGAATATATCGTAAAACCCGTTTCATGAACAACAAGTGAGAGTCCCGGGGAGCATGCATACAAAAACAAATATGCTGAACTGCGTAGGAGATGTCGGGCCGTGTGAATGTCAAGTACTGAAGAGCCCTGGCCATGCTTCGATAGAAGGAACCATCAGCCAATAATTCCCCCTCGGTCTCGCTAAGTTTGGAGTTTGTATCAACCGGAGTGTTGCACGGTTTACACACTGTCATGGAAGCCCGATGAAGGATGTCTCGTGCATACTGTGCTTGAGACAAAAATAGGTTTCCACGGTCTCGACTGACAGTTATTCCCAAGAAATGGTGTAAGGGACCGAGATTCGTCATGGCAAACTCTGTGGACAGGCGTGAAATAATGTTGTTGATCAGATTCGGGTGAGAGCCGGTAGGAATGATGTCATCAACATATAGGAGTAAGTAAGTTGTTTGACCCCCCGTGTTGATATATAAATAAAAATGTATCAGTTAGACTCCCCCAAAATCCCAATGATAGAGCAAATGAGGAGAACCGCTGGTACCAAGCCCGAGGTGTCTGTTTTAAACCATAAAGAGATTTCTGAAAGAGACACACATGGTGCGGGTTAGCCAGGTCAACAAAACCCGGTGGTTGTTGCATGTATACGGTTTCCTGTAGAGAGCCATGAAGAAATGCATTTTTGACATCAAGTTGTCTAATGTCCCACTTACGAGTGGTGGCAAGAGCAAGAACCGTGCGGATGGTAGCCGGTTTAACAACCGGACTAAAGGTTTTGGTACAGACAATATCAACGGTTTGGGATCTTCCGTTACATACCAGTCGGGCTTTATATCTGTCAAGGGAACCATCCTGATTGAACTTGTGTTTAAATAACCACATAGACCGAATAACCAGCCGATTTGCTGGTCGCGGAACCAGTTCCCATGTACTATTTTCTTTTAATGCACTAAATTCGTTGTTCATGGCACGTAACCAGTTAGGATCCGACAAGGCTTTTATATTAGAGGTGGGGACCGGGGAGATGTTCGTTGTGACAGATAGGTTGTATCGGGGGTTAGGACGATGGAGACTGGATTTTGCTCGAGTTTGCATGGGGTGAGTATTTTGTGAAGTGGGAGGTTGGTTGAGGTTTGTGATGGGATTGAGGATGTGGCAATAGGTGTTTGGGATAGAGGGACGACCTGGGTTGTATTTGTTTGTGGGTGTGGGCTGGTATTTGGGATAGGAGGGGTAGTAGCTGGGGTGTTTGAAGGGCCGGGTTAGGAGGTGGTGGGTCTGTGAGGTGAGGGTTGGGATCCGTTTGGAGTGGAGTGTTTCTTGTAGTGGGATGGAAGGTGTGATGGATGAGAAAGGAGTCTTCAAGGAAGGAGTAAGTAGTGGGTGAGGTATTTGTGAGGTTAGTGAACGGGAACGAGGTTTCGTTGAATGTGACATGTCGAAAGACATGGACGCGACCGGTGACGGGGTCTTAGCACCGATACCTACGAAAATCGACGTGGTATCCAAGGAAGATGCAACAGACCGATCTTGGGGCAAATTTATGAGGTTGGATGGCAGAGAGATTTGGGTAGCACTCGCACCCAAAAACACGTAGGTGGTCATAAGTCGGGTGGCGAAGGTAGAGAGCAAAAGCGGGAGGTCGAAAATGGAAATGCCTGGAAGGTAAAATATTTGTGAAGGTAAGTGGCCGTGTGTAACGCTTCGACCCAAAAGGCGGAAGGAAGATGAGCATGGATGAGGAGCGCACGAATGATGTCATTTAGGCGACGTATCATGCGCTCGGATTTGCAATTTTGTTGCGAGGTTTGAGGGCAAGAGAAGCGAAACACCAGGCCATTTGACTGGGCAAATTGTTTAAAGGCATGGTTATCAAATTCCACCCCAAGGTCACATTGGAATGTTTTGATCGATGTATTAAATTGTGTTTGGATAAGTTTATGAAATTTACAAAAAGTAGGAAAAGTGTCGGATTTATATTTAAGCGGATAAACCCAAACATATTGAGTGTAATTGTCGATCAAAACCATATAGTATTTATAACCAGAATTACTTAGGACGGGTGAAGTCCATAAGTCACAATGTATAATGTCAAAAGGACGAAAAGTAATGGAAAGTGAATCATTAAAAGGTAACCGTTTACTATTCGAAACATGACAAGAGGAGCAAAAAAATGACTTTATAGTCTTATTACAATTAATAATAAGAAAACGACTAAGATAATCTAGCACGTTCGCGCCGGGGTGTCCAAGACAATCATGCCAGGGGGTGGTACTTGAGGAAGACAACAAAGCAAAGGCGGGGGGGGGGGGGGGGGGGTGGTGAATGGATAAAGGTCACCGGTGCTATTGTGTCGGGAAATGTGACGTCCATCCTTGAGGTCCTTCAAAGTAAAACCAAAAGGGTCAAACTCAACAGAAACTTGATTGTCAATAGTAAACTTATGAACAGATAAAAGGTCTTTAATAACTTGGGGTGAGTGAATGATTTGGTTTAGTTGGTAGGTTTTATTTGGTAAGGTATAAAAGCCGTTGCCGGAGCCATTGATTAATAGGCGTTGGCCATTACCAACAAAGATAGTATTAGAAGAAACAAACAAGGGAAAAGAAATTTACCTGAATCAGATGTGAGATGAGAGGAGGCGCCAGTGTCCATGTACCAGTACGGGTCTCTAGAGTTCAATTGCATGTTGCTTAGAGCCGCACCGATGTCACTTGGGCTAAGGCCATTAAATACCGGCGCGGGGACATGTTGCGGTGAACCGGCAAAGTGGGCTTGGGACGGGTGTTGTTGGTAGTGGGCCGTGTTTTGGCTGAACTAGGTAGGAAAGGCTGGTGAGTAAGGTGCGGACGGGTAAGGAGTGGGCGGGGCAGAATCGTGGGTGTCGTTTTGGGACTTGATGGGTTGGTTATAGGGATAGGTGGATTGAAGATTGGGCTGTTGGTTAGGGTATGGTGGAGTGGGCCGATAGGTCGTATAGTTGGTGTGAAAAGTATTTTGGTGTGGAGGGTGCACAGAAGAGCCTTGACCATTGCTGTTGTTGTTTCTGCCCCCGTGCCCCTGGTTGTCTCGACCTCCTCGACCCATTCGATAGTTGAAGTTCGGGTCATAATTGTTACCGCGATAATTGCTCCCTGGGTAGGTTTTTCCGGAACCCGAATTAGATTGTGCCAGGTCCGTTTTGCTTTGACCGTGGGCAGTATATAAAACGGAGTCACCATGAGTGCTAGCAGAGAGCTCGTTTATGGCCGATAGTCTACGCATCTCCAAGTCAATGATGGTGCAGGCTTCATTCCACGATGGTGTTCCCGAATTAATTATCGTACCAATGGTGTCGAGGTCTTTGGGAAGACCGTTAACCAGTTGAATAATGAGAGAGGATTCGTCAACCGGTTTGCCGGCGTCCGCAAGTTGTCGGCTGATGTCTTTAAGCTTCTGACAATAAGCATCCATTGACGCACAATCTTTGAGAGTGGTGTGAGTAAACTCGTGGAGAAGAGCCGCCTCACGAGCCTTCTTGTTGCTTAAGAAGACATCTTCGATCTGGGTCCAGGCTTCTCGTGCCGGGATATCGTTTTCAAGAACCCGATCAAGGATGTCATCAGATATGGTACTGAAAATCCATTGAAGGATGAGTGCATCTAACTCCGACCATTCGACATATGTGGGATCGGTGATGGCAGGAGGTGGTGTGCCATCGATAAGGTGAAGAACTTTGTAGGCTTTAAGGTGGAGTTTAAAAAGTTTCACCCATGATGAATAGGTTGTGGTTTTGCCATCTAGTGTACGGATTTTTGATTGGATATTGGTGACGCTATAGGCTGGGTGAATGGATGGTTTGTTTTGGGTGTTGGTTTTGCTACCGGAGGATGACGAATCATCTCCATCTTCTCCAGCCATGGCGGCAGTGGTGGGGAATTTTTTTGGTGGTTTAACCTAGGCTCTGATTACCATGAAAGTAATTAATATTTCTTGCATTCAAATGAATAAATTACATCCAATAAATAGAATAGTTGCCTAACAACCTAGACACTATTTTAGGAGACTAAATCAAAGTAAATCAATATATAATTTACAATATATGTTATTGAAATATATGTTACTAATAGTAATTACAGCAATTCAAACTATAAACCGTTCGCCCAATTTACTGGGGTAAAATGTATTAGGCTTGTGAGCGGTAACAAGTATAACCGGCTGGTATAAACCGTGTTTAAAACATTGTTGGCATATTTTTGGGGCCATGAATGAGAATATGTCATGGGAGTACGACGGCTCAAACAACCATTGCGACACTCATTAGCATGCGATACTTATAGAGTGTTTTGTATAGACTGACATGTTTATGATAGTTTTAGTCTCATAGTGACAATATACTGGTTGCGGAGCAACACCGCACCAACCACAATATGATTCTATATTTTACTCTGATACGAATACAATCATAATGCAACACGTGTTGTGGGGTCGTAAGGTAAATGAAAAAAAATGTGTGTAAAAATATGCACGTGATAATCGCCGTGGCCAAAGCTAAACTAGCATCCATATGTAAACATAATTTATAAATTGACACCCATGTGTAAATCAACATACAATTGTAAAACACTTTGTTCAATCGATATCCAGGTTTTAAACACAATTGG
>NW_027504393.1:0-13354 GCF_021521415.1 Bidens hawaiensis
AACAAACAATATTAATTGACCTAATTTTCAAAAGCATTATTGTCATTTGGTAAGTAAAAAAATTAATCATTCAATCTATCTTAAACTTTGTGATTTTCAAACCTGACACTTTTAATGCGACGAATGAAATAAGTGTTTATTATTTAAACCATTACGAGTTTACGTGTAAAAGTTAATGACCCCCCCCCCCCCCCCCGTGATAGAGACGTGCCAAATTTTCTTGTGTTACGTAAAGCCCCTCCATAACACTCGACCTAAAGATTTGGTATTAAATATTGTCGGGCGTCAATGCAAACTAGCAAATACAGACAACATTGATCATTAATTTTTTGTTTCAAACATATCAAGTTTCCCATCATAATATATACTAAAACGGAGTTAATAATGTAATTTGGCCTTTTTATCATGGAACCTTGCTTGATGATGATGGTAATGTTGATATTGACTTAATGATTGCTATTTAATATATAAACAGTAGGCAGTACCACTAGTTGATATCAAACAATATGGGACGACCTAATCAGCAGCCACGGTCTCAACCCGACGAGCCCCTTGCAGCTCAAACACAGATTCAGCTTTCTGACATACCCCAAACTGATGATAATAGTCAAGTTGTAATTCTTAATATAGAGTCTCAGGTTTCAGACACCCCCATGACCACAGTGCAAGTATTTGCCATTGTCTCGTTAACTCTTAGAGTCGTTACATGGCTGTGTCTCTTGGCCTCACTCATCATTCTAGCATCCAACACTTCAAACATTAAGTTAACTCGCTTTACGGAGATCAAAGTTAGGTTCAACAACATCTATGCTTATCGGTATCTCTCTTTCTCTGCAAAGAAAAAAAATTAAAATAACGAAATAAGAGAACGCAGTATACTTACACTTTGGAAATGATCATGTATATTTATGTTCAGGTACATGATGTCCGCTATAGTGATAGGTTTTGCATACACATGTGTTCAAGTAGCCTTCGAAATTTATCAATTAGCCACGCGTAAAAGTCTTAGAAGAGGCAATATGCTCCCCAAGATCATCTTTTATGGTGACAAAGTTAATTAGTTCCCTTTTCCTATGCTGCGTGTGATTCCGCTAATGTCAATTTTATGGTATATGATAAGGTTTACACAAGGATGGATCTATTAAATATGTTATATGTCATCCAAGAATCTAATAGTATAATATCGAACGGTTGAAGCAATAGTTTTACATAAAGTTATTAAGTTAATAACCATCAAACATTCCATAAGACTCCATCAACATAAAGACATAACAAGTCCTTTTTATATGCAGTTTCTGTTATCCATTCTAGCTACGGGTGTTGGTGCGGCATTTGGTGCTACAGTTGATCTAAAGAAGCAGCTTGATCAGTCGGATGACATTCTTGAGTCAATCGGTGTAACACTTATTTCTCAATATCGATCAAAGATTGATAACTTCTTCAACTTGGCTTATGTGTCTGCTACATTCCTACTTATTGCATTCTTGAGTTCAGTAGCTTCTTCTGTTCTATCTTCGTTGGCCCTACAAAAGAAATGATCATTTTAATCCTTGTATGTATTGCTTCCCATGTTGAAGAGTAATTTAAATAATGCTGGTTCCGTTTAATGTTGAATATATAATTGTAGGTTGTTGCATTTCTGTTTTTTATTACTTTCATTGTATAATTCTAATGCTTATTTAAGGAGCGATTTCGTGATCAGTAATTCATCGATGCCAAATAACTATAGCTTTATTTTTAGTATGATCAATTTTGTCATTCAAAAGAGGGTGTCGGAGCAGCTTCGTGCCCGCTTACATGTCTCTCTATTGTAATTGGATTCTTATTGTTCTAATGAATCAAATTACAGGGGGAAAAATAATCACTAACCTAAAGTTAGCAACATGCAAACTAACATAAAGACGACAATGCATTTGAATGTAAAGTAACCTAAAATCAACAACGCAGTCGCAAATGCTCTAATTCATTTAGAATCGTCTGAACTTTGGATTTTTATTTATTGTTGAAATATCTTATCAATTTGATGTTGGTGAGATAAATGCTTCTAATTTAAACCATACCATTAAATCCTTAGAGAAATTCACAAGTCTTGGTTATATATGAAATACTAGTGGCATTTGGAGCTGAGGTCTAATTTCGAGCGGCCACAAAATGTTCACCATGCATCGCGTAATGAGGTCAACTCGAAGATAGTCTTATATTCTTAATCTAGTAGCACTATATATTCTTTAACTAAAGAACCAACATATTAATTAAAACCTATCTGGCCATATATTTTCATAGGGCAAACTGTGAGAACTATGTTAATTATGGCCTTATTAAATGACCTTGAACATTTGACCCAAATTGACCTTTGACCTTACAAAATTAAGTATTAGAGTGAACAAAAATGTGACCTTATCACACTAATGACCAAAATACCCTTTTCACCAACAACATTCCCTTATTTACTTGCTCAAATCTTAAATACCTAAAATGGCCACTTTCTTAACCGTCGAATCCAACAAATTAGAATTGACATATGACAGATCTATTTGACACCCTTCCGTTTTTTAACCAACCACATATTGACACGTATATACTTAAATGATCGGCTATGGATCTATTCCATAGGGCCCCATGGAATAATATTACAAACGAAAATGAAGCCCCACGGAATAGATATGGAGGCCCGACAAAATATATATGAAGCCCGACAGAATAGATATGAAGCCTCGCAGAATTAAGTGTATACATGTCTATATGTGGTTGGTTCAAAAACGGAAGGGTGTAACATAGATTCGACAGTTTTTCGAAAGTGATCATTTTAGGTATTTTTGGTTTAGAGGGGTTGGCCAAAAAATATTGTTGGTAGAAAAGACCATTTTAGTCATTATCCCCTAACAATTTAGGGATGAGATGGTACCGTACCGGTACCGAAACCCAAATCCAAAAAGTTATAAATTCTTGATACTAGTACCGGTATCGATATTGAAGGTAAAATTCAGAAAATATTGCTAGCTGTACGTTACCGAAACCCAAAAATTTAGTACCAATTCGGTACTGATAAATACCAATATCGAATTTGTTCATATTTACCTATTATGCATATCTACTTTTGACCGTATATAAACACATTGATCATGTGCCTTATAACTTCATATCATTTTATAAATGACTTGTGAAATAATAGACTTCATAGTCAGTGATTCATAAATCAACCAAACATTGATATTCCCAATGTTGATCGTATTAAACCAATACAAAAATAATTAAATAACGGTCCCCAACTAATTAAAAACGAGTTACATTCTTTCTCTCTCTCTCCTCACTTAATCAACATGCGAGATCTGAAACATGAGAAGATTGAACGAAAAAAATTAAAGTAGAAAGGCTGTTTCGTGGGTAAGCTAAATTAGGTTATAACTTTAGGTCTAGTCTTATAGGGCTTTTGCCTAAAAACGGGTTATATATTATGGGTTTGTAAACAGACTTTTTTTTATAATTACTAACTTACAGACTGACCACAAGCTAAGGTGAAATCTCATATCCATTATCACTTCATTTATCCCTATTCCATAATATTTAGATACTCTTTAGTATTATACACATTAAAAAAAAGGTTTCAACATATTAATTAGTTTTAGGAATTCGCGAACGTTGAGCTGGCTCCTGTAGAGTAGGCACCATCTATTGAGGACGTCCACATTTTAACTATACTTACTGAAGAGACTAGGTCGAACGTAGCCCAAGCAGAGCCCAAGAAGTCCAGCCCAACCCAACAGCAGCCCAAGTACTTCAGACAAGGTCCGAGGACAACTATCGATCTGTCCTTGTTGATATGAGTATCATAGAGATGAGGTTGACAGGATCATGGAGGGAAAAGAGTGTCCAACCTTGGAGGGAAAAGAGTGTCCAGTGGATAATAGCCAGTCCCCTGACTGGGTCAGAGGGACCAGCGGTCAATAGAGAGAACTCAAGGAGTAACGGTCTAGAAGGGAGATTCCCCTAGACCATTATATATGTACATTTTCTCTTTGTAAGAGGGGGAACAAAAAAGAATAGAACTCTCTTTTACTCTATCTTGTTCAGGGAATCTCACTGAAATTAACTCAGGGGAACCTCATACATGCACACACATAACACTTAAGCACACACAACACCCATTCTTCTCCAGAACAACACACGAACCCTCACATAATCGTTCACGATTCAATCTGGGTTCCAACATTGCGCCATCCATGGGACCTTCTTGATTGAAGGTCTCACCAAAATCTTGGAAGAATGGATGATCAAAGCCTGAAGGGAATGTCACTACCGTTTCCTTCTGGCTCAGGCTACGTCTGCCACCAAATGCACCGTTGTTGTCGTTGTCTAGCCGGAAAAAGGTCATTGGCGTTGTTCGTCCACTGTTTCGGTAAACAAGTACCAACCTAGTTCAAGTTGTCTCCGGCGTTTTACAGTCGTCGGAACCTTTTTCCGTGGCCGGCACTTTTCCATTGCCGGAACCTTTTTCCGTGGACGGAGTTTTTCTGTTGTCGGAATCTTTTTCGAGTTTTCGGAATATTCCGTGAAGTCAAGAGTCTTGAATATTCCCCAGTGTGCCTTGAAAAGTCGGACATGATGATCGCCTTCAACCGACAAGACACATACCCATCTTCTTTTGTTGGGTTCAACTACGCTTTCGCCGCCGAACTTTTGAATATGATGTAGACTTCGCCGGCTGCCGGAGCTAATAACGGCTGATATGTTCCAACCTGGTTGTAATTAATAGACGTGCTTTGATGAAACAAGGGTTGCTGGACCTGTTGCCTTGTCGGAGTCCCGTGAATCGGTTTAATGAGGCAAATTTGAATGATGTGAGGCTTATGTTTGAACTCTAAAGACGGGATGAAGGTTTCATGAATGCTCGTAGGCATATCTTGGTGAGTCGTAGTCGGTTTTTTGCAGTTAAGTTTTCGGGATAGAAAGGGGGGTCAAAAGGGTCAACGACCCTATATGGATAAACACATAAAAGGTATCATTAACCATTTATCTATTCAACTATGTTTTCTGTTCTTATAACAAAGAATGAGGAAGAACAATATCTAGGTGAATATAGGGTCAAAGGGTTTGACCTTAGTAATAAAAAAACCAAATTTTCTTTTAGATTATCAATAATACTTTAAAACTAGAGGATCGGGTATCACAGTGTTTTGTTATAAAGATAAAACATAAAATAAACTCAAAGTTTCATAAATAGGTGCACTATATCCCACCTACTGTATATATAAAAAAAAGTGGGTTGATAGGAAACCACTTTTAAAAAGTGACAGGAGATAATGGAAATTTCTTCTTAAGAGTTGATTCGTCTTTTGGGTAAACATTTACTCAATTTATGCATTATGTAAGTACAAAACAACTCATTCATAACAAATCCCCCAAAACTAAACAAGCCCCAAAACCACCTTTCCAGAGCGAGGTCTTTCACAATGAAACCCCCTTACCATATAATTCCTTTAGAAATAGGTCCCTTACTAAACCACTTTTTCAGAAGGTCCCTTACTCCCCAGAATAAACTAATTTATCGAATAATTCCTCCAGAAAAGGGTTTCTTACTAGACCATCTCCCCAAGATAAAGCCCCTTACTGAACAATTGCCCCCAGAACAAAGCCCCCGAGCCCTTTGCCAGGAATGTCCTAGGACATTTACTCCAATATGAAGGCCCTTTTTGTGATTCAGAACAAAACCACCCGAGCCCCTTTCCGGGGGGTATCTTGGGACATTTACTTTAATATGAAAGCCCATCTTGTGATTCAGACCTGACCCCCGTGTAATATAATTCCCTCAGACAAAGTCCCTTACCAAACAATCCTTCTTACCAAAACCCCTTCCAAGATAAGTAAGTCATAACAGAGCTTCCTTCCAAGGGGGAAACCTCCTTTCAAGACAATCCATATATAATGAGGCTCCTCCCAAAACAATCCCTTCATTACAAACACTCCTCCCATACAAATCCCTACTGAAGCCCCTTGCCATATTACAAGAATCTTTTTCAAAGAAGAAGACTTCATTTCCAAGGGAGGAGGTATTTAAAAATTTCCTCCAGAAAAGAAAGTATCATTTGGGCAAGGGTTCCCTGCAAAGGAAAGCAACCTCTTCCAGATTTTTCTTCTCAAGAAGAGTAATCACTTTCCAATTAAGGAAGGATTTGAAAAGTTTTTCCCAATGCGGAAGGAGAACCCTCTACGACAACATCTCTCAAATGGAAAGATTTTCCTCCAATGAAAATTAATCCCCTTCCATTGGACGAGGTATTAGAGAAACCCTCATGTGAGGAAAGAGAGCATTCTACAACAGCTTTTTGCATTACAAGAATTTTATTTAAAGGAGAATAATCCCCCTCCAAGGGATGGAATGTTTGAAGGGGACGACATATGTGAAAGGTCAATTCCATTCAGAAGGAACCCTCCCTCCCTACACCAACATGGAGCTGGCGGACTAATTTGACATTTTGTCATTATGCCGTGGGTCTTCGTCATTGAAGTTTCTTTAATACGACAAGAGGGACCCGCTCATCAGCTTCTATGCATGATATAACGATTCCGGCAAAATCAGGTATACCCTAGCCGGTATATACTATTTATGTGTTATTTAATAAGGAATATATGAATTATAATGCGTTGATACGAGTATGTATGATTCACAGTACGGATTATACTCGATTATACAGTTAATCGTATTGGAAATACGATCAACCGATTAACGGTTGTTGAAACCTGAACGAATCGAGGATTACATTATAGACGAGATATATGATATTTAGTGATGTTTACGAAGTATTAAAGCTTCGGTATAAGTGAATTAAAGCACAGAAAAAGAATTTTCGATTTAATGGTACGTCGGTACGTTAAACGGAACCTTTAATACCAAACCGAGCAAGAGACAATCGATCAAGCCGAAAAAGATGCGCAATTATTAATAATATGATGTTTTAAGTTAATAAATGTCATGGTTTAAGTTTTTAAAGTTTTTAAATCGGTTTTATATAAATCTCTATTTTTAAGCCGAAAACGACCATTTTAGCCTCGTTTTAAGCCGAATTAAACATTTAACCGAAAAACGAACTGAACCAGATTATCCACAACATTATCCGGATTTCCAAAATCCAAATGTGTGGCTAGAATTGGAAAGGTGGGTCCCACCCCACCCCCCTTGACTTCCGATCGGCATAGGGGATAAACCCCTTTGCCTTGTTATTTTTTTTTGGTAAACAACATTCTACATCCTTCATCCCTCTCCATTCTATGAGCCAAAAATCCAGAATTTTAGCAAGAAAACCGAGATAAAAATCGAGTTATTTACGTGATCATCTTCTTTTCTTGAGTTTATTTGCAAGAAAATGAGGTTTCAAGTGAAAAAGGGTGAAAACCCGAGATGAAACCGATTCTTGCATGATCAAGTGATGTATACGGGTTATATAAGGGATCTTGGTCCAAGAAAGGAGTTAAACGAGCCAAAAACGAATTTTTACGGTTTAAACTTTAGTTTTGAAACAATAACCGAAACTATAGTGTAAGAGGCTTGATGGTGAGTGTAACTTGATTGGTATTGTGGTATGTTGGTTGTAGGTTCTGTATTTAGTGGTAGATAAGACGGAAGGACGAGTTTGTAGCTTGTAGTTGCGGAAAACAAAAGGTATATTCGGTTTATGTTCGGTTATGAGTGTTTTGGACAAATTGTGGTACGTTTAGAGTTAGGCTACGAAATTTCACAGAGATGATCTACACATGAAAATATGAGATCTGTGAAAATTTGGTAATTTTTGGACAAAGGATGAATATTTGGTGAATTTAATGCTCGGTTTTGGCTAAAAATGGTGAAAAATAGTTAAGTATCATGAAAAATTCTGGAAAATTCCAGATAAGCTTTTTATAACATGTAAAAGTTACACACAAAATTTAGGTCCGTTGGAGAAGTCTAAGTAGTCTTTTCGGTTAAACGAGTTCTAGGGTTTTCTAGCTCGGTTTGAGTGAAAATGACATGTAAAAAGAGATTTTGGTTCTGGAAAAATTACAGGGGACTATGGGGATGGCAGGGGTCATCCAGGAAAAATTTGGGATTTTTCTAAGGTCTTTTGGTATTTACGACATATTTAGTGTTTAAATGGTGTTTAAAATAGATAAATAAAGTTTAAATATAAAAATTAATTCTGGAAATATTTTTATAAAATTCCCCACTGTCAAAAAGTGATTTGTGCAAAATTTCAAGATCTGAGATTAAACGGATAATTATTTGTGCTAAAATGAAAATAAAAACAAACTTTTAAAGCTTAAAACGCGTAAACCGGTAAAGTTCGCCTAAACGAGCTGACTGGTGTATAAAAACCCTAAAAATGAACTATTTTCATATAACTGAGTTAAACAAGTAAAAATAAATCATCCGAAAATAATTCGGATGATTTGAGTAATTTTATCCGATTTAACAGTTTCTGGTACACTAAAGACGGAAACGGGTCCCGCGGCCAATCGGGGCGTCTAAACCGAGCTCTAATTTCACAACTTTAATTAAATTATCAGTCAACAACTATTTTCGGGTCGTGTGTGACCAAACCCATTTTTGAAACGTAAAAACGGATAACCGTGCTAGGCACGCAAAACGGGGAAAACGAACTAATAGTAATTTTAACTATTGAACTCTAAACGATATCATAATCTGAGTCCGGAGAAGTGTTTCTGGGTTAACATTGCCCCCGGAACGGGTACAGTACTGGGTTAACAGTGTCCCCAGAGGTACCGGTTAGCACGGTTAAAGTATATTAATAGTGATTGTATAGTAACGAACTTAGGGATCGTATTACAGATCCGGATTAGTAGCTGCGTACTGTGTTACCTGCTTGTTTACGATAAGGTGAGTTTCACGAGCCCCTTTTTCTGAATTGTTTTTAAATATTTTCCCGGGGCGGAAAGCATGTTACTGTTGAAATGTTTAAGTACATACTGAACGCATGGATTTGCGTGTATTTATATATATTTTATTGTACGGGAATCGTACGGAAATGTACTAAGATGGTAATTGTCTGAGTTGCTAACATTGTAAGGCCCCGCAACACGAGTGATTAGCTAAAAGCCAGTAGAGTGTGAATAGTACTATTGGTCTGACAAACCCAACTAGTCCGGCATGGATTTGCTGATGTTTCCCAGCTAGTTGCACATGTCTATTTTGTTGTTATATAATTTGCTATGTAATGTTAGGCATAGCGGTTTGTGTGACATCTGACCCGATCCGACCCGACCCAGGTACCCGTTTCTCTGATCCGATCTCTTTCTTTTATGATTTAATATTTATTTATACTTATGTTTTACTTTTAATAATAATAATATATTTTCCTTCCCGCCTCTTTCTCTCTCTTTCTTTCCGCCGTCCCGTCCCTCTTCTCTCTTTCCGCCTTCTTTTCCCTCATGTCGCCGTCCCGCCCTTAAGCCTTGTTTCCCTCTCCTTGCTGTCCTTTGTTTCTTCCCGTCTAAGGTTGTCTGCGCAGCTCCACGCGCCAGACCCCTTACAAGGAAGCCTGCGTGAAGACCACCTGTTACTGCGATACGCGAGACGAACTGTTCCCGCGGCGCGCTATGGATACCGTTCTTCCCGCGACGCGCTAAGGATTTTAGTTCTTCCCGCGGCGCGCTATGGATACCGTTCTTCCCGCGACGCGCTAAGGATTTTAGTTCTTCCCGCGGCGCGCTTAGAAATATAGTTCTTTCCGCGGCGCGCAAAGGTTGGCTGTGTCTGCCTTCGCGCTCTCTTGACCTTCTGTGTCTGCCTTCGCGCTCGCGCGCTCCAGCCTTCTCGCGCTAACCCTTTGAGTCTTTTCTTCTGTTTTGTCCAGCCGTTTGCTTTTGTGTTGCCTTATCTTTTGTACTGTTGACCTAATCTGCTTTATGTCTGAAAAGTTACTTTCGGCGCAGCATGCGCACCAACCCCATTGGTTGGCAGAAAAAGTGACTGACCTTATCTTTTGAGATCTGCTTTTCCATGCTTTGACCAGTACCTTTATCAGAACCGCCCATGCCTTTTTACTGTTCCTGTCAGCTTTTCCTTTGCCCCCTGCAGCTGCCATATCTTTTGATATCTTTTGCTTTTAGAATCTTTTACTTTTGGAGATCTTTTCCCCTTTTTATGGGATTATGTTTTCTAGGGTTTCCCTATAAATAGTATTGTTTTCTTAATAGTTTATCACTACACACACAAACACTTATTATCTTACTCTTCCTTGCTCTCTGCCGTTGATCCTCTGCCGTCTCCTCTCTCTTTGCCTTCGTCTTCTATCCTGATCTGCCTTGCTTTTCCGGTAATATATATTATATAATTTACTTATTAATTATGCTAACTTAATCAAGACTTAAAACAAATTATTAAAACAATAATCTTATTTATAGGTTAACTTGTGCTTGTTTAAAGTTGGTTCTTGCTTTATCTTACACCGCATCGTTTATCAAGTGAGTAATCTCGTACCTAATCCCTTTTTATTTTTAATGTTTTGGGATGTTCATGTGTTCATACAAACTTAGAGTCTTAAACTTGTTTATAAACTTTAGTCGCGCAGTATCCCATGTGTTGAGGACGTTTACTTGGCTGTTTATTTGTATGTGTGCATCATTAACCGCTTTGTTCGGCCTATTCCGAAGTTTTCATGGATCCATTAGATGAACACGGGAGACCTATCGTTTACAGTTTTCCTTGTTTACACTTGCACAGATGTTTTCTCGTTTTTGTGCTCAATTGGGAGCACGGATTGAACTATGAACTATGAGCTATGATCTATTTAGGCTTGATCACAATCTGATTACACCCTTGTTAAACACCAGACATACACGTGTTGCGCGCAGATTTACTGTTATCTATTATTATCTATTAAACTTGATTTCTCACCAACACGCAAGTGTTTGACGTTTATTTTAACACATGTTCAGGTTTGCAGTAGCTGTTTTGGAGCTTATGGACACGTAGGAAGTTTTCCTTATTTTGGACCTAGATTAAAATGTATCAAGACAAGTTATTGCTGTTTTATTATTATGATTTATAATATATTGATTTATGATGATTTCTGTTATCTTGTCTACTTTGCGCGTGCGCGAATGAATGTATTTATTAAATATTGACACCCAATAGTGTCACGAGTAATGAAACAATATGTGGCGCCCCGATGTATAATCCGCCTTTGGTCGGGGTGTTACAGATTGGTATCAGAGCTCGCTGACTTTAGGATAGGTGGTTAGACGTAACGGCCTAGAATACCTAAGAGTCCCTTCTCGCGCATGAGAGAAATCTCATGTTTGCGCGCTTATTGTTAATTACTCGTTATTTATGAATATGCTCGCGCTTGAGCAGTATATGATTTTATGTTCTATTCCGCGATATTTCGATTTTTGTTGAATTTCGATTTTTATTGATTTTACTTACATATTCGTTTGATGGATTTGAAAATCCGAAAAGTCATGGTGATACATGAATAGTTGATTTTCAATTTCCATTTACGATTATGTTCTGAGGTTGGAGACTTGAAAAGTCATGGTGATACATGAATTGTCAACCTCCAATTACTCATTTTCTTGTGTATTTTATATTGAGGATTGAAAAGTCATGGTGATACATGAATTGTCAACCTCCAATTACTCATTTTCTTGTGTATTTTATATTGAGGATTGAAAAGTCATGGTGATACATGAATTGTCAATTCTTGATTCGAATTTGTAACCTTTACTAAGTCTGCATTTAGGGTCATTTATTTTACTTTAACTTTTGACAGTAACTGACTCCGTGAAACCAAGCTTTTCGAGATTTTACTTTGCGCTAAGATATTAACAAAATTAAAACTTTTATAGAATGCCTCCGCTATCTCGCCGCCATCAAAGGAGAGAAGCCTCGCGCAGGCGTAGACAGCAACGTTCCCAGGAAATGGCCACCGCAATAGCCCAAGCTTTGAGCCAAAACAATACCAACATCTCTGGTTACAACATTAAGTCCTTTAACGCGGGTAACCCTCCAAAGTTCACAGGCCTTGAAGGAGCCACCGTGATGCTCCAGTGGCTTGAGAAAATAGAAAACACTTTCCTCCACACCCAATGCCCCTCAGACAAACGAACCCTGTATGCTTCCAGTGTCCTGGAATCTAGAGCGCTTACATGGTGGAATGGATTAGCTCATGCGCGTGGCGCAGAAGCTGCTTCTAACATGACATGGAGGAATTTAAGGAAATTCTGACGCGAGAATTCTGCCCTCCCAACGAAGTTAAGCGCCTGGAGGAGGAATTTTGGAACCTTAAGCAATACAGTGGCGAAGCGCGCGAGTACGCGACGCGCTTCCATGAACTAAGCCTGCTTGTCCCTCACCTTGTTACCCCTTCCCGCCGAGCCATAGAGAAATTCCTTGGGGTCTCCCCATGGAAATTCAAGATTCTGTATGGGCCAGGAACCCACTAACCCTCTCTGACGCCATCGAGTTGGCCGCTGTGCTCAGCGACAACCATGTCAGAGCAGGAACCCTGTTCCTGCGGGGAGCTGAGAAGACCAAACCTACCAAGTCTGCCCCTGAACTAACAGAAACCAAACCTGAACCCTCACACCATAACAACCCGAAACGTAGGCGCAGACAAGCCTATGCGCTTACCAACCCGCCCATTGTCCAGCAACCCATCTACCAACCTCCAGTTTACGCGCCTAACCCACTGTCAACCTACCCAACACCTGTAGTCCACAACTATGCCCTAACCAATCCCGCACTCCCTGCCCCGCCACCTAAGAAACCTTACACAGGAACCCAACCCTTTTGCCCAACCTGTAGACTTCATCACCCAACCCAAACCCCGTGTCGACTTTGTAACCGATGTGGCCGCGTTGGTCACTCTGCTGAGTTCTGTAGAGTCCCTCCCGCCAACCCAATTGCGCAAACACCACCAGTCTACCCGCAGAACCCACAACCAACATACCCTAACCCACGACCCAGGTCGTGCTATAACTGCGGTGATCCCAGTCATTTCCGGAACGCGTGCCCGAGACTACAAGTTCAGATTACGCAAGCGAATCCGGTGAACCAGATTTCGAACCAAGTGACACGCGGACGAGCTTTTAACATAACCGCGCACCAAGCGCAAGCGAATAACGACGTAGTTAATGGTACATTTTTGCTTAACGGATTTTATGCTTTTATACTTTTTGATACTGGCGCCGATCGAAGTTTTATCTCTCGCGCCTTTGAGCAGAAGCTTGCGCGATCCGCGCGATAACTTAAAAGAAGATTTTTCAGTTGAATTGGCTAATGGTGAAACTATTTTAATTAACTCAGTGATTAAAGATTGCACGCTTAACCTTAACGAAAACGATTTTCTAATCGATCTCA
>NW_027504394.1:0-16395 GCF_021521415.1 Bidens hawaiensis
TTCTGCCTAGGTTAGATGATTATTGTTAGGTTTTAGTAAGTAGTTTGGATTGTTGATGATCATGACTTGATTTGTTAATGTAAAGTTTGGTTTAACATTGAATTAGGTTGTGTTTAGTGGCTGTGTTTTGATTAATAATACTCAATTACCTCTTGCTTTGATTGATTGAATCGGTTTTAGTTGATTTTAGCTTGTTTGAACTCTTTACTTTGTGTTTAGAGATTGTTTGCGGGGTGTACAACCGTAGGGTAAGTTTGGGTATATTAATTAGTTAAAATCAGCGGGTAGACACCTTCCATGAGACCGAGAGGTGATAGGAAGTGTCACACCCCGATCGTGATGGCGGAATAATCGAGGCACGGCGACTAAGTCGTGATTGTTGAGCACAATAGTATAAAAGTCTAAATGCATAAACATAACCAAAATGTCAAATATTACACCATCCAGGTAACATGAAACAAATTGTTTTAATACAAAATATCAAGTTTCCAAACAACTCCTAGACTAGCCTTCATCTCTCTAAGGCCTCTAAACTTGCTAGGGATTTCTTGCTGCATTATTTCCTGAAAACATGTAACAAACTGTCAACTACATAAAGTAGATGAGTGAATTCATAGGTTTAAAGAAAAAGAGTTTATACACAAACATACTAGTATAGGTTGTAGGGGTTTATATATAGGGTGTACCTGCGGCTAACCCACCACTCCTACAACTTATACTACTATGTTTGGATATAATACCCGGTTTTAAGATGGTTTGTAAGAAAAGGTCTCTTGGTTTTCCCAAAGAGGTTTTTGTAGTAAGTAAAACATGAAATGTTCTCCTGGACTCTCAGCGGGCTTATTATTCTCCCATTAGAGTCGTTTGTGATAAGATTACTCAAAGATTTGTGGTCTCCCAACGGTACATGTAGCACATAGCAGTTAAGCATAAATAAGGACATATAGATTTGAGCATGCTAAGTTTACTAGATAAACCAACACCAAGATCCCACTGTTTACTAGTATCCAAGATGATGGTGAATAAATGATGATGATGATGAATGATGATGAAACTCAATGATCACACAAGACTTGATTGATCCCACGCAAGACTTAAACCAAGACTACCTCGTTCTTGTCATCCAGGACTCAGCTAGGTTCTACCGAGAGTAGGATAGACTCCCCAAAGAATCCTGGGTTCCCTTGGTCCCTACCGAGACTAGTATAGGTCCTCAAGAGTTATGGATTTCACCGAGACTAGTATGAAATCCCAAGAGTTACGAGTGCCACCGAGAATAGAATGCCACTCATGGTCGCGAGTTCTACCGAGAGTAGAATAGACTCTCGCGTCCAATTCAACTCATGATGCTTTGATCTCTAGATTTCCATGCTGACACAATGACTATGATGATATGAATATGATTCCCATTCCCATGATGTCAATGTTCATAGAATTTCCCATACTCATTGATTTCCAATGTTCTTAGATCTCCATAAGTTGATGGGTTTTCCCCATGTTCATAGATTTCCAAAGTTTATAGATTCTTAAAAAGCTTGTGGATTTCCGCACGTGTGTAGAAATCCAAAAGTTTATAGTTTAAAGAGTGTTTGCATAAATGATTTTATCCAAACGTGTAAAGTTACCATGTTTCCACCCCATAGTTTTGAAAAGCTTAAATAGGGGCTATGAACTCACCTTGATCTCGGGTTAGGATGGTGCTACAATAGATCTCCTTAGCCTAGAGTTGAACATATATATAAGGTTAACAACGTGCTATAAGTCTAAGAAAACGAGCTTACGCGGCCTCGAGCAAAAACTGGGTTTTAAAGACGAAAACAGCTTGGTTCTGGCTTGATTCGATCGAATAGGAACACGTTCGATCGAATAGACACACATTCGGTCGAATCTGAGGCACACTCGATCGAACTAGAAACACATTTGGTCGAACCAGTTGGAAAAACTCGTTCGGTCGAACATGGAACTTGTTCGATCGAATAGACACTCGTTCGATCGAATACGAAACTCATTCGGTCGAATGAGTTGGAGACCATTCGGTTGCTTTCCTATCGATCGACTGGACTGATTCGATCGACTGGTTCGATCGAATGAGTCTGATTCGACTCCTTCAAGCTGGGCGACGGAGAAACCTACGGGTTTTTCAGATTTTCCAGATTTTTGACCCAAAATCGAAGTTTTTGACATGGAAATGCTCGGGATTGAAAGGGCTATCGATTCCTAGTGATTTTAAACACAAAAGCCTGCATTTTGACACCAAAACAAGACGGTTTTTGACCCGAAAACTCTAGAAACGAAAATGGGTGTTTTTGCTCGATTTGAGGCCGAAAATGGTTATGAAAATGGATGATTTTCAAGAAGATCTTACCAAGAATAACAACAAACAGATTTGTGGACTCGGATTTGAAGTTTGAAGACTTTCTCTCTCTAGTTTCTCTCTCTAGAATGAGAGTGTTTGGGTGGGAAGTGTTGGTGGAAATGAAAGAGATGGTGTAAGAATACTTGATTTTCCGCTTAAATACTCGGGTGACTCGGGTTCGGGTTTAGGCTACCGAGGGGTCAAGACTAGTCGAGTTCATAAGTTTTTAAACAAACTAAAACTTTTTCAGCAAAACTTTTATAAAACCATTTTCCGAATAATTATTTGAAATCTTTTTAAATAAGAACATTTAATTTTTCGAAAGCATAAAAATTAATATTTTTCAGGCGTAAATGTCGTTTTATAAAAATAAACATTTTAAATGATAAAAGCAGATTTTTCCAATGATATGGGTTCCGAACTTATCGTCCAGAATCCCAAAGTCTATAGTTTCCGATGATTTCACGATCCTAGTTTACCAATCGAATTTCAGGGCGTTACAGGAAGTAAACTCGTCTCATAGCTTTTACTTGTTAGGATTAGGATCGCGCGAGAGCGGGTTCGGTTCTTGCGGGTTTTGGTTTGTGAGCGATTAGTTGACCTAGTTTAAGTTAAACTGAATTGTTCCTCTATCCTTGGTTGCGTAGTATTCGTCTCCATTAGGGTAGTGTGTCGGTGAGACCGAGAGGAGAGTCGGCATTAGAGCACGTTAACAATTCGTCACCCGGTTTGTTCTTAAAATCAACTAAGTGTAGGTGAGGGCTTGTTAGTGAGACCGAGAGGTAATCTAGCTTCCTGAGTGAACCTTAGTTGTGTCATTCCTTAAGAGCCGGTGTCATGATATTCTACAATCCAGTAGCTTATTATACCTTCAATAGGATTCTTATCTAGGTAGACGTTTTTCCCATTGAAAAAACTTATTTTCAAAGTTTCGTTTAGTCTTCTCAAATTAAGTCTTTTAAGTTAATTAAATTAAGTTAGGTTAAGTATTTAATAATATTAAATCAATTAAAATATATTATTCTTAGGTGAGTCTTATTTAGGGTTAAGTATTAGATACCTGTTCACGTGTCCTTGTGTTCGACACTCGGACTTCCTTAGTGCTATACTATTAATGATCGGTACACTTGCCGGTTTTGTGTGGCTTCTTTAGGAATTTCGTTTAATAAATTTAAATCTTAGTTGTGAGAGCATCGTTAGACACATATCACATACAATAGCCCAAATACATAATTGTAAACCATTAAGTGCGGCCCAACAAAATGAACAAACACATAAATATAAATATCAATATACACAACTAGATAATAGTAGAAGAACAACAATGCACTCTGGTAATTAAGTTTTGTTAATTGAATGAAGGATAATAATCCACAATATATAGAATGTATCGAAGATCTTCTATTGAGAGTATTAACTTTAGTTATAGGTCCATGTTATATTGTTTTAGTATTCCATAAACATTTTAAATATATGAACATTACAAATATTAAAGGAAAAACATAAACAACATACCTTACAGTGCCGAATAATAAAAAATATCAATTAACTTTTGACGTCATAAAATAGAAAAGGAGCATTGGAACACTGTATACAGAAACTCTAATATTGTGTATGAGTGAATAATAATCCGTCATGTAAGGCCCAGAGCTCGGTGCCCTACGTTGGGTGTTGGATTTACTCATAAACACATCTAAATATCACAGTGAATTAAAACTTTCGTGGAAACGTTAAACTTCAACCACATATTACATAATCATTCAAATCTTTTCATAATAATCAAACTCTTGTCTTAAAACATAATATAAAAATCATTTGAAAAAATCATAACTTTCTTCTTAAGATGCCAGCCTCTTCAGTCCAATGTCATGTATCTCCTTCAAGCTAGCTGCCTTAGCTTATTTACATGCATGCATACTAAAAGTCAGATACGCTGAGTGAGTTCTAGTTAATTAAGCAACATACATTACATTCACATATATATGTACCCGAAGACACATATTGTATACTTTCATTCATACACACATACATTCTTACTTTATTAGTTTCACACTTTCATAATTTTCAAACTTTCCTTCTTTTTTGCTTTATCTTACCAATACATACATAATCATTTCTACGTTTTAAAGAGCATTACGCCCTACTTCCTCGAGTATTATTTTCCCTTCTCCTCGGATATTAATAGGGTCCGGTTCCTTTATACCTCAGATATTATTAAGGTCTTGTTCCCTTCTGTATCGAATAGCAAATACAACCATACATCTGCCTTGGATATTATTAGGGTTTGGTTCCCTTTTGCATCATATAATCATACAACCATGCATTCTTTTAGATACATATCTATATACATATATAGATCTATCTACTTTTATCCTTTCTACCTTCATGCATCATTTATTTATCATTCATAGGACATTTATATTGCATAAACTTACCACTAAAGGTAAGCGTATTAACTAAACACATTGGAGTATGCACACAGTCCCGAAAAAACATAACAAGGAATAAGGCTATGTCCTGTTCCTCTCTAAGTTAACTATAATACCCCTATTTAATTGTGCATGGCTAACTATGTCAGAATCGATTTATCTCAATATCAACCTCATAACCAACAACTTATTGTTGACAAGACGATTACGAATAAGCTAATGTTAAGACCCAAGGATTGTTAAAGGCGGAATCAATAGTAATCAAGATGTTGCTTAGAATAACATAAAGATGACAAACACACAAGAAACTCAAAAGATTTCCATTGATATTAAACAATAATACAAAGGGATAATTTTTAGGGTTTCTAGGTAGAATGTCAGATTCGGCTACTTTCCATTCAAAGAAATTCTGTATGATAAGAAAGTCTATTCATCCGTCAATCACCGTTGTCATAAATGTGACATAATCTATCCTTAAATAGGCACACCTGACACATTCTAGAATTTCTAATCATTGTAAAAACATATTCAAACTTATTCAATATTATTACAAGTGTACACACGTCTTCTATTAAGCCTTTGTCTCTATTGAGCAGACCTTGTAATCCACAAGTGTGCTGGAACAGTTCTCCGAGCAAGCTTTTACTTATGAATATTTAATTTAGAAAATATTTTTCAAGTAAACTTCAATCTTCGTGATATAATCAAACTTTGTTCAAGAATATCCTACGAGCCACCTTGTTATTCTTGATCTCTTCAACCTTTGTTAATAACTTATTCTAGAAAACTAAGTGTGTTGGGGGTACTATAGCTTGCTCGAGGTTGAACCTTGCTCGTAGAAGTCCTTAGTATAATTCCTATTAACTTCCTACAAGTATGCTTGAAATCACAACTATTGAAACCTTGCTCGACCTACCAAATTACATGTTTTAAGCTTGGCTAAGTAAAAGTTCTCTGAAGCAAACCTTGCTCGACTGAAGAACAACCTTGTTTGAACGAACTAAACACTTAGTCTTTGTAAGATAATTTTTTTTTACAACCAAACATAAGTGTTTGTTTTATATTTTAAATCCGTGACAACATAGATTTTCTAAATATCACACATAAAACGTTATATAATAATATCGTTATGAATATTTAATTTTTAAAATAAATTTTGGTTTTCACTTAGATTTAATAGCGAATAAATATACCAACAAGCTATTAAAAAAGTCACAAATAAAGATTATTAAATGAAATAACTGAATTTACGTATTACATGTCTTAAAAAAGGTGGATTTTTAAAATATCATTTTTTTATTTTTAATATTTTTTATGAAGAATCTAAATTTTATGTAATTTAATTAAATTATTTTTTCACATAACCATTTTCTTACGAAACGACTCAGAATCAAGTTGGAAATGTTAGATAAAAAAAATGAATTAGTTGAAGATAATGTTGGATTCTCAAAATCCTTTGGTTCAAGGATACCAGATGGTAAGAGATTGTTATAAAAACAATCTCGGTGTGCATTTAAAGTAGTGCATTATTGGAACGACGCAAAAAGATTCAAGGACTTACACTGTGTCAAAAACTTCTAAAGTTTCAACGCTAACCGTTGGTGATATTGGTGATACAATAGATAAGTGTGATAAAATGGTTACAACTTAAAGCAAATATCTAGCAAGAGTTGAAATATATATGAGAGACCCGTTTTTACTTATGGTCCACTATATGCTGCTTTATCAAGAGTGAACAGTAGATATTGTATTAAAAAGCTTATTTTGAACAAGTAGTGTAAAGGTACAAACAAGACAACAAATATGTTTTTAAGGAAATATTTAGCACTTTATGAATTTGTAATTTTTAAAGTTTAAAATTATGTTCCTAAACAATGTATGATGAATCTTATTTTCTTAGTAAGTTTATGAGTTTAATTAATTTGTTTACATACGAATATGAATTGCAATTATAACAAATAATTTTCCCAGTAATCATATAAACCAAACTTTTGTCATCTTAATATGTCTTTATTTGACAATTTCTATTTTTCCACTCGTGTCGTACACATGTCAATAACCTACTTTAAAATTATATTTGTTTTCTAAAGGATTTCTAAATTTTCACTCATATCATACACGTGTCAATACCCTAGTAGATATAGAGAGAGATAACAGAGCCTTTTACGGATAATTAATAGCCCAATAAGTCTTTCATGATTTCTTTATTTACAAAAATAATATAAACTGATTTGGAGCTAAATATAGAATAGTAGATCTATTTGTATTACAATATTTGTAAACCAAATCAATTTTTTATTGTGCCTTAAATTTCTTATGGTAAATTATGAAATGACTATTTTGATTTGTATAAAGTTCTTAAAGTTCAACTTGTAGGTTGAAATTAACCACTCATATACTATTGATAATGAAAACATAATCTTTTATTTTATAAACATTGGTGTTCTTATTGCGAAAATCTTGTCGCTTATAACTGGGGAAATGTAAATTAATGTTTCGCTCTTTTATAATTTTCAACTCATAAATATACATTACAAAAATTATAAAAAATAAAAATCTTCCGTAAAAGGTTCGTATTAATTCAACGAAATTAATATTATATATATTCATATAATTTAATGTATTTGATTAAGATTACCTTCAACAAACTTACATCTTGTAAAACTCATTATCTTTTAACCCCCCTTAAATTATGTTAGTTATACTTTTAAAAGAGAAGCTATTTTTTTATATGACCTAACGTTATAATTTCACTCACATATTTAAAAAAAAAAAATTGATGAGTGTCTCAATAGATCCGTATAATTTATAATGGATTATAGATATGTGTGTAGGGGTGGGATGGTGTTGAATAATAAAAGATTACAAAATTGTAGGTAAGAAACGATACGAGCAGTAAACAACAAGATTTCATTGAATACATTTATTTTTATTATTATTATTATTATTATTATTAATAAACGAAATGAACACTTATTGCGGCCTAACACCACAACAAGCACATAGGCTGTTTATACAACCTGAATAATCAATAAGTAATTGTGGAGGAACGATATCTAAACACTTGGTTGCGCAAGATGTCGGTGTGCATCCTCGTATTCCAAATTCGTATTCAAATGCTAGTGAATGAGGAGCTGTGTATACACCAAAAATCAAATTTAGACTAAAAAGGTCATTAAAAGGAGATATTGTTAATGTAAAAACTTACCGTGGACATAGCAATATTCCGCGGAGGTTTCCCCAGTTATCTGATTCATAAGAAGCATGTAAAAGAAAACAAAACATAGTAACTTTGTCTCCATTAAATTGATTGTTTCTCGTAGACCTAGATCTTGAATGGAAAATCGGATACGACTAACAACCAGCAAGCAAATATGCCTTAGTATATGACTTGATCTATAGAGAGACAAGATTAATGAAGGAGAAAAGACAATGGAAAAAGAGGTGCATGTGATGTTGGTACAATAGCAAGATATTTATAGCATTGTAATTGGAGGGAGATGAAGTTACTACTCAATGATAAAGATTTCTAGTGTATTGACATGAAAATTAATTCCTTGTCATTAGTATAACAACAAAATTTAATTATTGGTTACATAAAAGGTATATATGTACTGATTTCTATTCTTCCTATACAGTTAATGTCTAAAATCAAAATTGTTAAAAGAGGATATAATGGTATTAAAATCATTTTTGATTAACATTACTTTTTGTTAAAAAATAAAAAGATACAAATAAAATCTAAAATAAATGTATGTGTATCTTCGAATTAATTAGTAATAAATTCCAATTAAATGTTACTAATAACTATTTTTGACATTAAACAATACAAGACAATACTACCCTTTTTTTTAATTAAAAGACATTAAATGTAGAAAGTCAATTATTACACTCATGCTATAATTTTAATCAATGGTTACAAATCACTTCTCTCATTTCTCACACTAAGAATACTTATTGCCTAAAACATCCCCTATATATAGAGGTGGACAACAAAACCGGTTCCTGGAACCGGTTCGGTGGAACCGAACCGGTTCCTACCCGTTTTTCGTAAGAACCGGTTCGGTTCCGTTTCAACCCGACGATCCGGGACCGGTTTGACATGTTTGGAGGTGGACCGGGTAGGAACCGGAACCGAACCGGAACCGGTTCTGGAACCGGTTCGACCAGAACCGGTTCGGAACCGGTTCTAGCCGTTGGAGTAGTTCTAGCCGTTGGGAAACGGTTTTATGGCCGTTTTTTGACCGTTGGGGTCAAAAATGGCCGTTTTTTTGGCTCCCCAAACACCCCACTACTAGTATAAATAGGTATTTGGTGTAATGGGTTCATCACAACACTCAAAACGCAAACCCGAACGCAAAAAAATACAAAAAAACGCTATTACAACGTTCTGAGTTCTCTAATCTCTTGTTTTCTCTTCTTCTATATTCATATTTGTTGTTATGGCTGCCTCACAATCATCGGTTGGTCAAGGTTCCACCGCCGGACCAAGTTTCGTTCGTATTGTACCTCATAATCGTAATCAAGAGATTTGGTGCAATTGGGATTTGGTTGAATTGAGTGACCATTCATTGAAGGCTCGGTGCAAGTTTTGTGGGATTTATTTAAACCCACTTTCGAATTCAAATTTGAAGAAACACATCGAAAGACCGTATTGCAGGGCGTTGAAACAGAACGTCGAGTCGCAACAAACGCAAATGGATAGTGAAGGCGGAATATTTACATACCAAATTGATCGAGTTCAAGATCGTTTGGCGAAGTTTGTGATTCAAGAAGCTTTGCCGTTTAGCCACTTCGACAACCCTCGCTTAACCGCCATGATTCGAGATACGCTTCAACCACAATACACTCACGTAAGTCGTCATACTCTTAAACGTTATTGTTTAAAATTGTGGAAGAAGGCCAAAGAGATACTAATTGCATATTTTGAAAATATAAATACGGGAATAAACTTAACTACTGATGTTTGGTCGGCTCCACATGGTCTACCCGAATCTTATCTTTGTGTCACCGCTCATTGGGTAGACCCGTCATCGTGGGAAATGATGAAACGCACCATTGCTTTCGAACTCTTTGAGTATCCACATACGGGAGATAATTTGTTTGAAATTTTAGATTATGTTATAAAAACTTATAAACTAGAAAATAAAATATTTTCAATTGCATTTGATAACGCGTCGAATAATACATCGGCGGTTGATAAATTAAAATTAAAATATACGCCGATTTGCAATGGTGTATTTTTTCACTCAAGGTGTGTTGCACATATCATTAATTTAATCGTGCAAGACGGACTTGCTTCGGATGAGGTTACATCGGTTATAAACGATTTTAGAGTAATGCTACATGAAGTTTTTAAGAAAAGTAAAAAAAGACAAATGGATTATAGAAAATTTTGTAAAGATACGGGAAGAAAAGCTTTGGGAGCTAATTGGGATGTACCTCATCGATGGAATTCCACTTGCATAATGTTTTAAAGTGCTTTGAAACAAAGAGAAACTTTACAAATGTTTCATTCTAGTCTTGCCGAGAATGATTTGGCAATCCCCTTTTCAAATGAGAAATGGGAAATTATCAATGACTTATCGACTTTTCTTGAAGTTTTTAAAACATCAACTACGAAACTATCGGGAACGTATTATCCGACAAGTCCCTTGGTTCTTTCGGAGTTATTTTTAATCGTTAACAATCTTAAAGAATTTGAAAATAAAAGTCCAATGTTTTCAAACATCATATTACCAATGAAGTTTAAATTAAAAAAATACTTTCTTGAATTGCCACCGATTTTTACTTGCGCCGCCGCTTTAAACCCAATGTTAAATGTTACGGGGGTTGAATGTGTGATAGACGAAATTTTTTCAGCCTTAGATATGCATGAAGTTGACCCAAACTTTTCAACAGAGGCACAAAATGATTTTAACTTGAATTTTAAATTTACGTATGACTTTTATATAAATAAATATGGGTCAAACATACACATGCCTACGCCGGGGGGGTCTTACACAAACTATATTGTTGCAGTAATAATCTAGATTTCTAGTATGAACTATAATACAACTTTTAGCTACTTTTGACCATTTGACCCGTTTTTAACACAGAACTATGCAGTATAAGCAGGTAAAGTTATAAAATAAGTAGGTATACTCACATAGAGGTCGTCTCTGGTATACTCTGATAGAGAGACATTTCTTTATGATTATTGTGCATATTCACCAGCTTTACCTTAGCAACTGCATCCACAATGTAACGTCTTCAGCAAGTAGTGAAAAGTGCAATAAAGGATTGAATTATAGAAAAATCACAACTGCTATGATAATTATATCACTTATTTTTCCCTTTTTCATTTTACCCGTTGTCTTTTATTTTTAATCGTAGTCGCTTATAGAAACTAACACGGAACCACCCAACCTGAACTTGATTACCGAGACTTCCCTGAAGTCACCCAAAAACTGAGTAAACAAAAACCGAAATACCTGAACCATTTTACGTATAAGGCTACCAAAACCTGATCCTATGTAGCCCTAAACCCGATTCGGGTCAGCTTCGGTTATCAATTACGGTTCAAAACGACACCGGGTTAAATAAAAAAGGATAAAAAGAAACTCATAGCTTGAGTTCCGGGCCCTTTCTAGGTAACCGATTATGGGTAGGTCAAACATTCTTACTCAAGCTATGATTTTCATATTCCCTTTTTTTATCTTAGGCTATTGTCGTTTTAAGCCATAATCGATTAACGGAACTGACCCGAAACAACCCGTTCTGAACTCGGTTACTGAGCCAGAACCATCTAAACAAACCTATACAATTACATGTTATGATATCATAGTTCTTTATTTAGAGTTGTTAATAGTTGTTTATGTTTACTCAATTCACCATATGTGAATATAAATGTACATAGTATACACATATGTATGCCATAAAATAAAATGAAAACAAATGCTAGATAGTTTACCTTTATATCAGTGTGTTGAAGAAGCGTTGATTATAAACTGTGCACAACGCCAAACGAATAACATTAGTGTATAACTATTTAAACTTTTGCCCATGTGTAACCTTGGGAACAAAATGAAAGTGAATCTGCCCCCAAATAATGATGCAACTTGTGTTCTCTGCAGGGAAACCATATAATAGATTAGCATTATGAAATAGAAAATAATAATCATTCAGATTAGTTCGGTTTGTTACAATATGTGGTAACGGGTCATGACATTTTTGTTGGAGTTGGATTAGATCTACTTCAAATTTCACGGGCCAGATTGCGGGACACCAATTGTTGTAGATTAATGTTTAGAAAGGTAGTGTATCAGTGGTTGGTTATACAACATAACCTTTAAGCATGTCAAAGGGTTGCACATTCGTTTTGTTATATGGGACAGTTTTGGAATCAATTAGTCACGACGCAGATCAATTAAAGAATTAATTATGCTCCAGGTCAAAGATTGTGGCTACAAGTTGTGTTACCTATTAGCATCAAAGGACAGTTTCAGGTTTGCTGATATAAAAAAAGAATTGTTAACGGGTCAAGTGACGGGTATTTTCTAGGCAAGTAACAAACAGGCTAGGTTCAAATTTAGCAGATTCAAAAATTGCAAAAAAAAAAAAAAAAAAAAAAAAAAACTTCAGGCTAAATAAAACAAATTTCAAATGCATATTTCTAGAGAGAAAAATAGACCTCAAATAATGCCAAATCACTACAACTTGTTGCATAAATTTTAGGTAATAAAGCTTTAAAATGCATCCTTACTACAACAACTTGATTGGTGATTTGTTGAGCCATAGGGAATGAATGAACTCATATATCTTTGCATTTATAGGAACCTACTCCAGTATATTCAGTAAATCAATTATTTTAAAAGTAAAAAATGTGTATATACATTTATCATATTTAGTACATACCTTGTAGGGTGTTGGTTTCAATCTTCACATGTGATTGGTTTGAATTAGTTGTTTCATACTGCTAAAGTATTGGCAACTCTTCTCTTTGTCGTAACATACTTATATACATTTTAATCAAAGAAGCATATAAGTTAGATATATCTATAGTTTCAGAAAATATAAAATTTTCAAGTCTTAGCTGCACTTCCAGGTCAAAAACACTACATAAGATCCTCCACAGGTTGTGTGGCACCACAGAAGCTCTCTTTGACGCGTTTTAGAAGTCATCTCCATCAAAAGATAAATATCAAGTTTCCACATGACAACTGTCGAATCACGAGATGAATCTTACCTGATCCATGACGATGTTTCCACGGATTTTCGAGATGAACGAACCACGTCTTGATCTTCTTCCTCTGCGGCTGCGCCTGTGATCTGCCATGTTGAGACCTGCAATGGTTTCGGGGGTGTGGAGGTGACTGCTAAGATATCATGAGGATTTCTTGTTTACAGACACAAAAAGTGGTGGTGGCTCTTATTGAGCATGACCTATGATAAGGAGGTGGAGACCTCCTTATATAGAGTCTCATGGCCACCATCATGGTACCCTAATGGGCCTAGCCCAGTTAGGGTTACCTCCACAAAACCCCCTCGGCCCAATAACATTGTATTAGTCCATGTAATAAAATAAGCCAAACATAATAGATTTATGGTCGTAGAACCGGGTTTTAGTACCATACCCCTACAAGCCCCCCAAGTCCAGTGTTGCTCCTGGGCGTGCAAGCGTCTAGGTGGAGCGCTGGACTTTATAAGGTGTGAGGCGGTTTTTTCCCTTTTCTTTGGCCTTGTCTTTATTGTCTTGAGTTTTAAGAGGTTTTCTACATGATGGTGACATGTTGTAATAAAAGCCTGCGCGTGAGGCGACTTACGAGCTATAATAATAATGAAGCTTGCGCGCATGATGACTTATGAGCAGTAATAATAATGAAGCTGGCGCGAGAAGCGACTTACGAGCTAAAATAATAATGAAGCTGGCGCGAGAAGCGACTTACGAGCTATAATAATAATGAAGCCAGCTTGAGAGGCGACTTACGGGCTATAATAATAACGAAGCTTGCGCGCATGGCGACTTATGAGCTGTAATAATAATAAAGCTAGCGCGAGAAGCGACTTACGAGCTAAAATAATAATGAAGCTGGCACGAGACGCGACTTACGAGCTATAATAATAATAATGCCTGCGCGCGAGAGGCGACTTACGAGCTATAAGAATAATAAAGCCTGCGCGCGAGAGGCGTCTTACGAGCTGAGAATGATATAGCCTGCGCGTGAGGCGCCTTACGAGCTATGAGAATAGTAAAGCCTGCGCGCGAGAGGCGTCTTATGAGCTTTGAGAGTAATAATTAAGCTGGCGCGCGAGGCGACCTACGAGCTGAGAATAATAAAGCCTGCGCGCGAGGGGCGTCTTACGAGCTGTAGCATAATAAAGCTTGCGCGTGAGGCGTCTTACGAGCTAAGAATTACATAAATAAAAAAGCCTACGCGCGAGAGGCGTCTTATGAGCTTTGAGAATAATAACTGAGCTGGCGCGTGAGGCGTCTTATGAGCTGTGAAAGTAATAAAGCTTGCGCGCGAGAGGCGTCTTATGAGCTATAAGAATAATAATTGAGCTAGCGCGTGAGGCGACTTACGAGCTGTGAAAGTAATAAAGCTTGCGCGCGAGAGGCGTCTTATGAGCTATAAGAATAATAATTGAGCTGGCGCGTGAGGCGACTTACGAGCTGTGAAAGTAATAAAGCTTGCGCGCGAGAGGCGTCTTTTGAGCTATAAGAATAATAATTGAGCTGGCGCGTGAGGCGACTTACGAGCTGTGAAAGTAATAAAGCTTGCGCGCGAGAGGCGTCTTATGAGCTATAAGAATAATAATTGAGCTGGCGCGTGAGGCGACTTACGAGCCGTGAAAGTAATAAAGCTTGCGCGCGAGAGGCGTCTTATGAGCTATAAGAATAATAATTGAGCTGGCGCGTGAGGCGACTTACGAGCCGTGAAAGTAATAAAGCTTGCGCGCGAGAGGCGTCTTATGAGCTGTGCGAATAATAAAAGCCTGCGCGTGAGGCGACTTACGGGCTGTAAGAATAGCAACAGCTTGCGCGCGAGGCGTCTTATGAGCTGTGTGAATAATAAAAGCCTGCGCGTGAGGGGACTTACGGGCTGTAAGAATAATAACAGCTTGCGCGCTAGACGTCTTATGAGCTGTGTGAATAATAAAAGCCTGCGCGTGAGGCGACATACGGGCTGTAAGAATAACAACAGCTTGCGCGCGAGGCGTCTTATGAGCTGTGTGAATAATAAAAGCCTGCGCGTGAGGCGACTTACGGGCTGTAAGAATTAGGAATGGCAACGGGGCGGGTTTGGGGCGGGTTTTGCTTAACCCGAACCCGAACCCGAAACCAAAAACCATCCCCGTACCCGCCCCATTACCCGTCGGGTTTAATTCGGGGATTCCCCGTTTGGTTTTTTGTACCCCCCGACCCGCCCCGTCCCCGAACCCGAAAACCCGAAACCGACCCGCCCCGTCCCCGAACCCGAAAACCCGAACCCGAAAACCCGAAACTGAACATTTATCGAAATAAACTTCTGCATCAGTAGTTATTGCCACTCTACTTGTGATCCTCCCTAATAGTTTCTTAGTTTTCACCCTTTCATATTCATAAATTTTTAAAATGTCGCTCTTGATGGTATTTCGACTCGGAACCTTAAACAAAGGTTGAAGACCTTGAACAAACTTTCTAAAACCATGATGGTCCACCGTTGTAAGAGGATACTCGTGCACAATAATCATCTCCGCGAGATCTCTCCTTGAGTTGTCTGGATTAAACGTGTAGTTGGAGAGATATGATGAACTACCATCAACTTTCTTTTGCTCCATAATCAAGATGCTTTGTCGTATATCTTTAACAGTTCGTCTTGGACAACGTTCAAAATGATCTCGTAAATGCGATGTGCCGTTTTTGCTTGAACCTCCTAGCTTTTTCTTACAATAGTTACATTCCGCCTTATCTTCACCGTTCACTTTCATTAATTTAAAATGGTTCCACACGGCAGATCTTTTCCTTTTACCACCGACATTTTGACCATCTTCAAAAGTATCATCAAGGTTAGACTCATCGTGGGTAGTAAAGTTAGTTGGTGGTGGTTCATTAGAATCATGTACCCCTTCACTGCTTCCTTGAGGAGTAGAATAAGTAGGAGTGTTTGAAGCAACGGGAGTAGGAGTACAAGTGTCTGAAGCAAATTTATCACCTTGTGATGCCATATAGTTGTAGATGCAACTGAAATAGAATGGCACATAAAAGTCAGTTTTGTCTCACATATAAGTGTAAAATACACAAGTGCATACTCAAGTACCACAAATTCATTCTTTAGTATAGGAATGAATTTAGTAATGCATAACGTCTAATTTGTATAGGAATGAATCCTTAACACATGTACAAAACCGAATGCAAAATAATACAACTGACAATTTCATGCTAAATAAACTAACTGATATACTCAAATAAGGCCTGAGATTAAGGCCCTTCATCATAATCTTTTATGGGCTCAGCCAGGTTTGTTGAAAGATTACTCAGATGTTAATCAATCATGTCACAAGCTTCTCACAGTAAAGATATCTTTTTTTTTACCCCATATCACAAGCTTCTACTCTTGTTGGTAATTAAAGACAAGCTAGTCCACC